>NC_049910.1:6144418-6184351 GCF_001411555.2 Juglans regia | reverse complement strand
CTAAATTAGTTAAAGGGTTTCCTATAATAAACCAGTACCAACACCAAAGTTTGTAGTCATGAATAAGTAAATTTATTAAATGAAATATACTTTCAAAAAATCTGTTGCTACCATGATCAAACAATTTTTTCTATCTTGTGTTATGCATAACGTCAGTTACGATGTTTTAAGAAAAAAATCATTACCGTTAAGATGCAGGGGATTGTTCAAATTTTTGTTAAGATGCAGGGGATTGTTCAAATTTTTGTGAGAAAATACAGTAGTTCAGGTACTAAATGCATGCAGTAGCATAATATAGGTTGTCTATTTGACTAAAAACATAATGATTACTTGGACAAAAAGAAGTAGCAAATTTTAGAATCCTAGGAGTTATCAAATATATTAAATTTGCACGCAAACCAAATGTTTTAGACCCATAGCACAACGTATGCTAGATATGTTAGAGACTTGACAAAAGGATAGACTCTATGGGAATTTACTCAAACAACTGGCATGCGTGAAATCCAAGAACAAATTACTCCATTCAAGTATTCAAAGCTTATACATGATGAGCTACTGAGTAAAAAATATCCTGCTGAAACAAACAATCCTGTAATGATAATTTATTAGGATACAATACAATAAACAATATGCAAGCAAAATATTCAAACAAGTCATGACAGAGATGATCATATATGACAGGATACACGAATTCAAGTAACCCAACAAAGATGAGACCCATCGAAATACAAATAAAATGAAGATTTTTATTCTCTTGCAGTGGCTAAGAATTCGTTATGCTAAAATCCAGAAATTAGAATGCAAATTGTTGCATACCTTTCATGAGACTAGACCCGGACCAACAGCAGTAGCTGGGGATTTGTCAATTTATTATGGCCTATTGCATTTTGAGAGGAAATGCAAACTCGATGTTAGATTCACACAAAATGACACCATGAATGGAGTGGAAGGGCAGCTACCAAAAGCACGATACAACCAAGTTGTAAGCAACGACCTTGATGGGCAATTGGTTACTGAGTTCCACCATGGTTTGATGAGAAGAGGGGTTTAATGGATACCCAACTTGATTGATGGCATCGTGAAAGGCATTAAAATGGGAAAAAGAAGGAGAACATAAAGCAATGATCAAACCTTTCACAATCTAGGTCAACGAAGGAATGAGCTTTTCACCAATGAAGGAATTGCAAGTTGGGAAATATACTCTGCATTTAATTGGGAAAACCAAAACTGCTGGGGGAAGTCGAAATAAACAGAACTCCGAGAAAAGTTACATTTTCTTGCTGCGATTATATTGGTCCCAATAGGAATAAACGTCGTCGCTATAGAGGGACATAGTTCTTACGACGGATTACCGTCCCCGCTTCTCAAGAATTTAAATGTAATATTTATTGCGGCAAAATCAGATTGCGAGAAAAGGCCAAAAAACGACGCAATAAAAGAAGATATTGTTTCTTACACTGCGTGGCTGCTTTTGCGACAAGTATGTTGCGACGACTTCAAGTTCGCCGCACAAAATCTTATTTTGTAGTGATTTCTGGTTCGACGGAAGGAAAAACGACACAAAAACTGATATTTTTTGTAGTGTCCTCACATTCATTTATACCCATCATTCTAACTTCATCATTAGCTCTCCGGATAGTTTTATGCAAACAAGTAAATAACTAATGGATCTCTAAAAACTCCATAGGCTTACTTTTCAAATCACTCTCCACTAATGTAGAACAAAAACTATCACCAAGGATCAATAGGTATCTATTAAGCTTGTAATGTAAGGCTAGGATAAGGGCTACAAAGAAAATGTAGGATTCAAACAAAGCAAAAGAACTTAAGCTTGAAAATCAACAGAATAAATAGAGCATTCTCACTTCAAACACACATCTCTTCTCAATCTTTGTAAACCTCTCAACATACCTCTCTTTATTGTACTTTCAAGTATCTTTCATTTTACCCCTTTATTTGGTAGGTTAGAATTTTTTTTTGTATAAATATTCCTTACTATGTCGACTGCCTTTCTGGATGACTCTCGTCGGCCTTCTCTTGTTGGCCACACTGTAGACGAGTTGACTCTTCAAACCCCCAAACTTATGATTTTGATAATCTGGCTATAATTACTTTACTTATAGACCTTCTACCTCTCTTGCCTTTCATACTCTTGTGAGTCTATGACTTGGTGTAAACTTAGTTCTCTTGAAAGGTAAGGTCAAAATATATTTCAATAAAGCTTAAATGGGTGACTAGAGATAAAGATAATAGACAGGTAAGCTTGAAAGACTCAATCGGTCCAAATAATGCCTTAATCATTTCCACAGTAATATTCTGTCTAAGATTTCACCTTGAGTGTAATCAAACAAGTTCTAGAGTAAGTTGAGATCATATAAATTCACAAAATTCACATAAAATTTCTCTAGGTACTCAAAGTAATTAATGATTGTAAGAAGCATTCATTGAACATAGAAAATATCAAATTAAGTAAGATCAAGTAAAGAATTAACAACTAGACTTAATCAATGGGAATTTTTCCTAAAAATTATAATCAATTTCAATCATATTCTTATCATAGGCTTTTTATTCATCAAACTATACTGTTTTTATCATCATTATAATTTTTATTATTTTTAATTTTTTTATTGAAAATAAAATAATATATTTTTCCCCCAAAACTTAAATATCACATTGTCCTCAATGGGAAAAATGAAGAGAAACTAAAGAAAATGATGAGAAAAGGTAAGAGGTGCTCCCCTAATTGTGTCCAGTTCTATAATTTGAATATTCTCCTTAAAGGTACGGCCATGTACTCCTTGGAGAACTCCTCGCCTCTTCGTTCCTGCAAAATGAAAGAAAAGGAATAATAATAAATAAATAAAACTTGGGTTGCCTCACAAAAGCGCTTTATTTAAAGTCTGTAGCTAGACATTGTCCTCTCAGCATGTATTACTGGCGAGATCGATAGAGCACTTTTCTGAGTTAAAGTCTCCATCCATATAGGATTTTAATCTCTGTCCATTTACTTTAAATGTGCCTTTTTTTCTCGTGATGGACTTCAACCCCCCATTGGGAAAGACACGGGTTACCACAAACGGTCCCGACCATCGAGAGTGCAACTTCCCTAGGAAGAGTCGAAGTCTTGAGTTAACTAATAGAACTTTCTACCCGACTTCGAATTCCCTTCTTAGAATATGCTTATTGTGCCATCTTTTAATTTCATCTTTGTAAATTCGAGCATTCTAACAAGCATCATTTTGGAATTCATCCATCCCATTGATCTGCAATATTCTCTTCTCGTTTGCTGTATGTAAATCAAAGTTTAGTGTCCTCGTCATCCAATATGCTTTGTGTTCTTGCTCTACGGGTAGATGACAGGTTTTTCCATTGATGAGCTGATAGGGTAACATCTTGATCGGTGTTTTGAATGTTGTCTGATAGGCCCACAGCGCATCATCTAACCTTCTCGCCCAATATCTCCGAGAGACACTCACTGTTTTCTCCAGTATGCGCTTCAGCAACCGATTAGACACCTCGACCTGGCCGCTCGTTTAAGGATGGTATGGTGTCGCCCCGTGATGGGTAACGCCATATTTAGTCAGTAGAGCTTCAAATCGGCGATTGCAAAAATGCTTCCCACCATCACTGGTTATGGCCCAAGGAGTGCCAAATCGGAAAAAAAATATTTTTTCGCAAAACATTCACTACGACCCTCGCATCATTGGTTGGCAATGCGACCGCTTCTACCCATTTGGAGACATAATCTACAACCACCAAAATAAATTTGTTAGAATATGAAGGTGGAAAATGACCCGTGAAATCTATACCCCAAACATCAAATAATTCAATCACTAAAATATTGTTTAAAGGCATTTCATGTTTTCTAGAAATGTTGACAACCCTTTGACAATGATAACATAAATTAACAAAATTAAAAGAGTTTTTGAAAATAGTCGGCCAATAAAATCCACATTGTAAAACTTTTGCCGCTATTTTTGCTCCACCAAAGTGGCCGCCCGCTTCCAAAGAATGGTAGTGTCTGAATATGCTCTCCATCTCATCCTCAGGCATACATCTTCTGATTATCTTCTCCTCATAGTGCCAGTATAGAAAAGGCTCCTCTCCAAAAAGTATTTCAAGTCGAAGAATAACTTCTTCTTTTGTTGATATGTCATCTCAGTCAAGAGAATTTTGGACAACAAATAATTGACCATATCGGCATAACATTGGACAACTTGTATAGCCATTAATTGCTAGTCCGGAAAGGTCTCATTAATTGGAAACTTCTCCTCACCAGCCGCCTTTTTAAGCTCAAGGCGAGATAAGTGGTCGGCCACTACTTTCTCGGTATTTTTCTTATCTCTTATTTCCAACCAAACTCTTGTAGTTGCAAAATCCATCGTAATAGTCTTGGTTTGGCATCCCTCTTTGCCAGAAAATATTTAAGAGCTGAATGATCGGTATAGACAACCACCATCAAACCTATCAAATAATAACGAAATTTGTCAAAGGCAAACACAACTGCTAACAATATTTTTTCAGTAGTAGCATAATTGAGTTGAGCTCCTGTTAAGGTCCGACTTGCACAATAAATAACATGAAATCTTTTTTCTTTTCTCTACCCCAAAATAGCTCATATAGCATAATCGCTAGCATCACACATTAATTCAAAAGGTAAATTCCAATCTAGTGATACAATAATAGGTGCTGAAATTAACTTCTTTTTCAATGTTCAAAAAGCATTTATGCATTTAGCAGAAAATTCAAACCAAGTATCTTTAATCAACAGAGTGCATAGAGGTTTGGTAATTTGGGAAAAATCCTTTATAAACCGACGATAGAACCTGGCGTGACCCAAGAAGCTCCTCACGCCTTTCACATTGGTCAGTGGTGGGAGTTTGTCAATAACTTCTATCTTTGCTCGGTCGACCTCAATTCCCTTGAAGGAGATGCGGTGGCTAAGCACTATTCCTTCCTTAACCATGAAGTGACATTTTTTCCAATTTAAAACAAGATTTGTCTCCTTGCATCTTTGCAAAACTAAAGATAAATTAGATAAGCAGTTATCCAAAGAATGACCAAAAACCGAAAAGTCATCCATGAATACTTCTAAAAAAATTTTCACCATATCTGAGAAGATGGACATCATGCATCTTTGAAAAGTGGTTGGCGCATTGCAAAGACTGAAAGGCATGCGCCAATATGGAAAAGTGTTGTAAGGATAGGTGAAAGTGATATTCTCTTGATCCTCGGGTGCAATGGCTATTTGATTATAACATGAATATCCATATAGAAAACAATAGTAGGCATGGCCGGCAAGTCTTTCTAGCATTTTATCAATAAACGGTAAGGGAAAATGGTCTTTCCGAGTTGCATTATTCAACCTTCGATAGTCTATGCATACTCGTCATCCCGTAACCATCCTAGTCAGTATGAGTTCATTGTTGTCATTCATGATCACAGTTATCCCACCGTTCTTTGGGACGACTTGCACTGGACTTACCCATTCACACTATCTGAGATTGGATAAATGATCTCGGCATCGAAAAGTTTCAATACCTCTTTATGCACCACTTCTTGCATTGATGGATTCAATCTCCTTTGAGGTTAGACGATCGGTTTAAAATTATCATCCATTAAAATCTTGTGCATGCAAATTAAAGGACTAATTCCTTTGATGTCCGAGATGGTCCAACCCAAAGCCATTTTGTACTCCTGCAAGACTCTCAGCAACTTCTCTTCCTCTACATCACTCAATAAACTATTAATAATAACTGAAAAAGTAGAGTCCTGTCCCAAGAAAGCGTACCTTAAATTTGATGGAAGTGGCTTGAGTTCAGGCTTGGGTGACGTCGATTGAGATGAGCGTAACTCCACTTTCGGTTTTATTGAATGAGAAAGGGAATGGGTAGCTTCCAAATATCTCTCACACTCCTTAACTTTTTCATCTTCAAATTTAATAGACGTAGAGTGAGTAACACATACCTCAAGTGTTAGCTTTGAAAATTCAGCTTCATAAGTATCGTCGGCCTTGACCATGTCTCAGTCGCTTATTTGAAAACATGAATGTACCTCGGACTAGAATTCCATAGATTTAAACACGTCAAACTGGACTTGCTCCTCGCCTACCCTCAAAACGAGTTTTCCTTTCTGTACATCAATTAAAGTTCTCCCCGTCATCAAGAAAGGTCGGCCTAGTATCAAAGGGATCTCCTCGTCCTCCTCCATATCAAGTACAATGAAGTCGACGAGGAAGATAAACTTATCAACTTTCACTAGTACGCCCTCAATGAATCCTCTCAGATATTTGATAGATCTGTCCGCCAACTGTAGATAGATGGTGGTCGGCTTTACTTCTCCAAGACCCAGTTTCCTGAAAACAGAGAGAGGCATTAGATTAATACTTGCCCCTAAGTCACATAAAGCTTTATCAAAATAAGAATTTCCTATAGTGCAAGGGATTGTGAAACTCCCCCGATCTTTCAACTTAGGCAGAAACTTCTTTTGTAAAATTGCATTGCTCTCCTCGGTCAGCATTACAGTTTCATGCTCCTCCAACTTCTTTTTGTTTGATAATATATCTTTCAAAAATTTTGCATATTTAGGCATTTGCTCTAAGGCTTCAGTGACATGAATATTAATATGCAATTACATAAATATACTCAGAAATTTAGAGAACTGATTATAAATTTTATTTTTCTTTAATCATTGTGTAAAAGGAATTGGTGGATCATAAATTGAAGGAGAATAAGTTTCAGAAGTAAACTCCCTGGATTTTTTGGATTTTCAGCCCCTTTATTCTCTCTAGTCTTCTCAGATTGCTGGTCGGTAGCCTCCCAATCGGTTTCTTTCACCTTGTCCTCGGTTTCCTTCTTCTCGGTCTCCACATTTTTCAGCTTCTGCATCTTGTTCGGTACTTACTGTTTGTGGCTGGTCATATATCCGCCCACTTTGCAATGCTATGGCTTTGACATGCTCTTTCGGATTGGTCACAGTATTGCTTGGTAAAGTTCCTACTGTCCTCTCAGTAAGCATGTTGGAGAGCTGACCGATTTGCACCTCAAGATTGCAGATGGATGACAAGATGTTTTGGATCACCATATCAGTCTTTTGCATGTATTGCATGAACATATCCTCAAGTGCAGCTTCTTCTCTTACTGTGGAAATTGATGACGTGGTCTAACCGACCCTTGGTTATTGCTCCATGAAAAGTTAGGGTGATTTCTCCATCCGGGATTGAACGTATTTGAATAATAATTGTTTTGACGTTGGAAATTGGACACGTAGTGGGCTTGTTCTTGACTCGGTTGGACTAAAGAATTCCTCACTTGGCAATCTACACTTGAATGATTACAAACAACATTAGTTTGAATAGCATTAACGTTCATCTTACCTAGTTGTTGCGAAAAATTTGCCATCTGTGCCGCCAATGTGGTAATAGAATCAAGTTCAAAAACTACAGCCGCCTTTCTTGGCATTGCTGTCTCTGCAGACCATTGATAATTGTTAAACGCTAATTCTTCCAGAAGTCCAAAGGCGACTTCATGGGTCTTACTCATTAATGCTCCTCCAGTGGCCGCATCAACCATAGATCGATTTGTGGGTTCCAAACCATTGTAGAAAGTTTGTACTTGAAACCAAGTTGGGAGGTTCTGATGTGGACACTTGCGGAATACATCCTTGTATCTCTCTCATGCCTCATATAATGATTCACCCTCAAATTGGGTGAAGTGTGACGCCCCCAAATTCCGCTTGGGATCGGACGGACATTTGAAGTGTCGAGACATGCAACACAAGGTTACCTGCCCCCGTTCATGACATATAAGATGCAATATTCCTAACATGCATCTAGCATTATGCAATATTTGCAGCGGATAATTTTTTTCTTTAGCAATACTATGCACCAAACTAAAATATCCCAAATACTTAAAACATACTCCATACTTAACGACATACTAAACAACTAAGATCACAATAATAGTCCATAAGGTTGTGATCAAAAGAGTGCTGGAGATTGAACTCCACCAATACAAGTAGTAATCTGAGGTAACTATTGTAATACCATCTACGTCGCACCGTCGCTTAGTCGGCCGTTTCCAGTTGGTCGATTCCCGGTTCTCCTTCAGATCCTATAACAAAATCTACCATTCGGGGGGAATGGTAGTTGGGACTACCATAGTGAGATTTGATTACAAATCTCAGCAAGTTAACGGAAAACTTCCACACAGGTTAATGATGCATGCATGGCAGTAAAAGCATGAATGCATAATCAAATCATAAGTAATCATAGCATAACTTGACATACAACATAACATAACTGGCATAACTTAAACTGAAACTGAAGCTTAGCATGAACGTGACTTGAAACATAGCATGAACGTGAACTTGAAATATAACATGGACTTAAAACATAACATGAACGTGAACATGCATAATTTGAACATGAACTTGAGCATGACATAACATAAATGTGAACTTGGAACATAACGTAAATGTGAACATAACATAACATGAACTTGAAACATATTCTTGTCTCATGGGATTACCATGATTGCGTGAACGTAAACTTGAACGTAACATAACGTGAACTTGAAACATGACTTGAACGTGAAATACATGAACTTGAAATCTTATTCAATAGACTTAATCATTAAAGTGACCATATGGGTGCTACACAGGTCCCCTTGAGCCGTGTGTCCCTGCCGATTACCGCATCACATCACAGGTTTCTATACCAGCTGTGAGTGCGTTAATACGTACTCCACAGTTGTTGTGGCCCCACGTATTCTACGTGTCACAATTGCTGTGTCTCACGTAGTGTATGCTCCACAGTTGTTGTGGCCCCATACTTCATGCTCCACAGTTGTTGTGGCCCCATGACTTATTTGTTTGTGCCACACTTGCTGTGGACACACGTAACGTAATGTGTGGCACCATCGGCGTTAGTGCCTGGCGCGCTCCGGTGACCAGCTAATTAGGCCCCATTCGCAACCTGTTGACTGTACTTTGTCAACCCAGGGAATTTCACACCTATTTAGACACTCCAGCGTGAACAAAGGAGTTCCACTAGGATATTACCCCATCCTAGCGCTTAGGGTCGTGATTGACATGAATAACTTAACTGGCATACATGACATTTCGTAACGTGACGTAACATGATCGTGACATAAAAGACAAAAGTCCTGACGTAGCATAACATGACATGAACATAAGATGACAGACATGACATACTTCAAGACATAAATGTAACAGAATACATTTCATAACATGGCATACATGTAACATGCAACATTTCGTAACATGGCATACCATATAACAGACAACATTTCATAACATGGTGTAACATGTGACAGTGAATCTTACATGACATGAAATACATGTAACAGATGGCATACTTAACTTAACATGACATGCTTGCAATGTATAGGAATACGTGACAGAATATCTTTTGTAACAGATGAATAATTCATGACAGAATAAATTCTGTGTAACAGATAAATATGTAATGACTTGGCATGGCACATATGATAACATGCATACATACAATTTAGTTCCCTTACTTATCACTCATACACATTAAACTGATAGTAAGTTAAAAGCTAACTTACCTCGATCGTCGCGTTCTACTAGAATAAAGCGCGAAACACGAGGAACTGTAAAAGGTTATTCTAAAAGTTAGAAATTAATTACTAACAATTAGAAATGTGAAAAGAGACAACTTAGAGTAAAATTACCATTTTACCCTCTACATGTGGGCAAATGACCATTTTACCCCCTAACTTAAGGATTTGATATCCTAATTCCAAAAAATTACCAAAATTTACATTCCTCATGTAAATTTTGTCCCAAACTCAAATCTCAACTCAGAAAAATTTAAAACCAATCACAACTATGAAAAACTCACTATGGCCGAAACCTACATAGGCCATTTGTCTTATTTTGGTTGCAATTCTTTCAAGTTCCAAAACTCATGAATAAACCAAAATCTTGTAACAAAGATCTTCCTATCCTAAGTTTAAAAACACCCTTAAAACTATCCATTAAGAAAAAGCTAATTATCAATACCAAACTTTTTGTAAAAAGACCCAAACTTTTTAACAAAAAGTAAACCTTAAATCACAAGTTTTGACCTTAATAAAAACATCTCCAAGAATTCCAAAAAATCAAATCTTACTTCTAACATATTCATAACATCATCCTAAGATCAAACATGCTTTAAAACATCAAACAAAACTCACCAAAAAACACAAAACAACACTTGGAGTTTTTGGTTTTAAACTTAGTCCAAAACAGAAACTGATTTTCCCAACTAACTATGATCAATCTCTTGATCCATGGCTTAAAGACATGTGATCTTCAAACTAACACATCACATGGTTTAAAAATGTGTCCTAAAGAAGATCCAACCATCAAACTTAAAATCACATGGCTAAAATTTAATAAAACATGGATCTAACTCAAAAACATCAAAGTTTAGGCCTAACCGAAATCCTCTTGCATAGAAAATCATATCTTAAAAATAATACTAAATATCTTCGAAATAACATCCTAACATGTATATAAGAGGCTTAGGATCATCATATAAAAATATCAAAGCCTTTGGAATAAGATTAAACCACGAAATATTCAAACTTTCACCAAACAGAAACTGTTTTTCCACTTCCAGTTTTCAAGTTTCTAACTCTAAGCAAATCTATCATCAAAAGCTTTATTCATGCAACAAAACCTCAATGAAAATTCATAAACACATGTTAACAACACTCCATAAAATTTTCGGACCAAGATAAGTCCATTAGCTTGGTCAAAACTTCCAAAACATAACATACTCTCCAGTTTCACGTCCAGAATGACCTTTCCATGGTTAAAAATACTTTTGACCAACCAAATGAGAATGGAATGAGACTAATAATATATCCATGGAAACTAGACTCAAAGACGAACAACTTATGTGAAGGAATCATCGTGCGAAAATACTTACAAAGGGTCGTAAATGGCCACGCAAAAAGTCCCAGAAATCTGCCCGAGAGAGCTCTTTTGGGTTTCTCTCTAAGAACGGGAGAAAGAAGTGATAAAATGGAGAGAAGTATGTCTTGCACGACTTTAGACTTCTGGAGGGAGAAGTTATGGGCTTGAATGACCCTTGATTGGAGGTGGATATGTGACATAAAGTGGAGAATAGAGAGGGGCAGAGACTGCTTGCAGCAGCTGTGAAAGATGGAGGTTGATGGAGTGGATTTCTCCTTCACATCAAGGCACTATTGGGTGCAGCCAATGGCAGTGGATGGTCTGCCATGTGGGGGAGGAAACTTCTCCAAGAAGCTTTGCCAAGGTGGCCAATTTCGTGGGCCTTGGTGGGCCCCACCAAGTGGGCTTCAATTTGGGGTTTAAAGGGGGTTTGGTTAGGGTTTGAGATGCTATCAAGCCCAAAATCAATTTTTCTTGGCCCAATCAAATTCCCAAGGTTTAAAAGGTTGAATAATGATGTCATAACAAGGATTTGATTAATTAATAGCATGTGGAAGTGATTTAATCAAGTGATTAAACACAATGCTAGAAATCGGATTAAAAAGGGTTTGGAGGCCAACTTTAGGGTTTGGGAAAACCATTTAGGGTTTTGGTTTCAACCAAGCTTTTGGGGTTTCAATTGGATTCCAATCATTTAGGGTTTTGCTAGGGTTGAAACCCTCTTTGGTCTGGCACAATTTGGTTGAACAGATGAAACACAACTTTGCTTAGGTGGCATGATCTCACACCTTGATTCCTTCACAAATCTATCTAATGGTTCTTCTTTGTGTCAAGTGTCTAATACCATTCACTAAGTGTGGCTAAAATCTTGCCAAGTGTCCAAATAAAACTTCTCTAACCTAATTTGGACATTCCACACTGTGATTTTGAAAACACTGCAATGGGTGCGCTTATCGAGGTTACTATTCACTCCAAAAAAAATACATAATAAACTTAGTACTAAAAATTTCTAAATATTCATATTAACTTATAGTGATAATCGTTTAATGAAATTCAACCCTGAAGTGCCCCTAAAAATAATTTCACAATTTTCAACAGACGTTTCGTCCGGAATTATGAAAATAAGTTATTGCGCCATAAAATCCTAAATAATCCTCTGAGTCTAATGGCGTAGACCATAACGCATTCTGACACTTCTAATTACCTCAAATAATTAAACTCATATTACTAGCACCATAGTGAGTGATAACACTGACTATGTTGACAGACTAAAACCTATGCGATTGGTCGATTCGTAAAAACTTATGGGGTTTTCACGAGATTCCTAAAGTCAATAGAAATTCCACCAATGAATTTCTAGCGGGCTGTTACATCCTCCCCTCCTAAAAAAAAGATTTCGTCCTCGAAATCGACGTAAGTACAAACATAAAATACGCTCAAAAGAAGAAGTTGCTTACCAACTTATTGCCAATCACTGGATGCCTCATCACGCCCAAGGGGCAGGTCTCGTTCTTCTTGTGGTATCGCCTTCTTCTCGTAGTCAACACTAATCTTATCTATAACCATCACATGGTTATACAAAGTAACTATCACTATAACATTAGGGTATAACAATCCCAAAGATTACTGCCTAAACTTAATGACTTCTAGACTGACCTTCTAGGATACTGAATCCTTGCTTAAAAGAAATCACTATTCTCTTCACTATTCAAAGAATTATCCACAACGTGTATATATATCTACCATTCTTAACTCTCTCTCTCTCAAATCATAACAATTTGTACTGGAATCCTTCCACAAGGTAGGTCAAGTCGTACCAACATACTCTCTAAATCTAAAATTTCAAGTATTCATGCAGTTCAATTTGGAAGAATTTAATCCATACACAACTGAATTCACATTCTCTATTTCCTCATGGAATTATATCTGCCTAGGACTAGCTTACTCCTTCATGATCACCACGAATCGTTCCTCCTCCTAGGTGGTACCTTGATAAACGATCAGCTATTAACCTCAACTCAAGAGTTTCTCTCTTATGATTAACATAGCTCTTCTATCCATCATGAGCTACCTCTTTTTCTGACTCTAATCCAAAGAATTTGATCCTACTGTTCACGTAAATCCTTAAGACAAGATTTTACTTCCCATATAAATGTCTCCAATATAAGGGCAATCCTGGTTTCCACAAACACGGTGCTTTGCCAGAAATTATTTATTCGCGATTGGATAAAACTATTATCATAAGTGAATCCTACTAAGGCCAAAGTTTCTTCCACACACTTTACTCTTCCGAACATAAATTTCATTGTAACCTCATAATCAAAACAAACTCTAAATACGTGGGATACTAATTCATCAACCTTGAATATCATTCCTCGTACTACTAAAAGGTATTACATATCTACCCTGGTATGAATAAAATTACTCCCAATGAGAAATGTTACTCTTACCACCTGGTAACAATTCAAAGTACGAACTAAACTCTCGTGCAATACCACAATCACTCAAAGTAGGGCCTCGCTTGAATCAAATTGCGTACAAGTTATAAACCTCAAAGATTTAACTTACCCAAAGTATCAATAATGCAATAGTACCATCAATTGCAATCTAATCAACCTTAAATAAGCTTAACAATATAGAGCTCTTAGAAAAATACCAGTGACGATGCCAACTCCTTTAGTTCCTAGGGCGTCAGCATCTGCGTCTCTAGAAGTACCTGCATACACTTAAGCTAGTACTGGAGGTCGTGGCTTTGGTTTGGAATCTCCAATGGGAACAGTTCCATTTCTCCGGCCTCTTTTGGGACAATTTCTGATCAAGTGGTCAGATTGGCCACATCTGAAACAGAGTCGTAAGGTAAGTTTGCACTTGCCTTCATGGTTCTTTCCTGACATCCCACATATTGGGTACGTGGTTAGTATTGAGCTTCCAATCTCGATGCTTTTTCCCTTATCTGGTCCAGTAGACATCTTCTTCATTTCCAGATTTTCTTCAGTAGCATACAATGAAGTTCTCTTTCATTCGGTATTGATCTGGATCGCTAGACCTCTCTGCTCAGCCTCTGCTATCGCGGCCACGTTTACTAACTCTTGATAATTCTTTATTCTTAGGCAAGCTACTTGGCTACGGATCCATGGCTGAAGTCCAACTTGAAACTTTCGTGCTTGCATCCTTTGAGTAGAAATCAAGTGTGGTGCAAACCTTCCAAACACCATAAACTTAGCGGCATACTGCTCTACGGTCAAATTGCCTTGAGTTAAAGTTGCAAACTCCTGCGCCTTTAGCTGTTTGACAGAATCTGGGAAGAATTTGTTGTCAACTCTTCCTTAAATCTCTCCCAAGACAATGCATCCAAACTTCCTAGTTCCTTAACTAGAAGCTTCCTTTGTGTACCCCACCATAGTCCAGCTTCTCCTTAGAATAGGTATACAACATATAGAACCTTATGGTCCTCAGTACATCCACAGATCTCGTATGTCCTTTCGAGATCCATAATCCATTTCTTAGCTTTTAGTGGCTCTTCATTACCAGAAATGTTTGGATAACGATGGATCAAGAACTTCTCACACAAACAATCCCTGACTTCGGGTCTAGGTACATGTGCTTGCTGATGTTGCTATTGTCTAAGCATGTCAGTCAACAAACGTACAGCTTCAGCTAATCCTCTATCCATCAGGGATTCTGATTATCCTAATTTGTGACTCCCTTAGGGTTTTGACGTATCCTACCTCGAGTCATGTCACTTCCTAAATCACATGAGTACACGTGTTACAACCACATACTATCTCTTATACTTCAAGAAATTCAAGCCTAATGAAGACTACAATTTCAAGCCTAATATTTGGTGCATTTCCTAAGGACATGTGGATTTAATCCCAGAGACGTATTGCTCTGATACCACCCTGTGACGCCCCCAAATTCCGCTTGGGATCGGACGGACATTTGAAGTGTCGAGACATGCAACACAAGGTTACCTGCCCCCGTTCATGACATATAAGATGCAATATTCCTAACATGCATCTAGCATTATGCAATATTCGCAGCGGATAATTTTTTTCTTTAGCAATACTATGCACCAAACTAAAATATCCCAAATACTTAAAACATACTCCATACTTAACGACATACTAAACAACTAAGATCACAATAATAGTCCATAAGGTTGTGATCAAAAGAGTGCTGGAGATTGAACTCCACCAATACAAGTAGTAATCTGAGGTAACTATTGTAATACCATCTACGTCGCACCGTCGCTTAGTCGGCCGTTTCCAGTTGGTCGATTCCCGGTTCTCCTTCAGATCCTATAACAAAATCTACCATTCGGGGGGAATGGTAGTTGGGACTACCATAGTGAGATTTGATTACAAATCTCAGCAAGTTAACAGAAAACTTCCACACAGGTTAATGATGCATGCATGGCAGTAAAAGCATGAATGCATAATCAAATCATAAGTAATCATAGCATAACTTGACATACAACATAACATAACTGGCATAACTTAAACTGAAACTGAAGCTTAGCATGAACGTGACTTGAAACATAGCATGAACGTGAACTTGAAATATAACATGGACTTAAAACATAACATGAACGTGAACATGCATAATTTGAACATGAACTTGAGCATGACATAACATAAATGTGAACTTGGAACATAACGTAAATGTGAACATAACATAACATGAACTTGAAACATATTCTTGTCTCATGGGATTACCATGATTGCGTGAACGTAAACTTGAACGTAACATAACGTGAACTTGAAACATGACTTGAACGTGAAATACATGAACTTGAAATCTTATTCAATAGACTTAATCATTAAAGTGACCATATGGGTGCTACACAGGTCCCCTTGAGCCGTGTGTCCCTGCCGATTACCGCATCACATCACAGGTTTCTATACCAGCTGTGAGTGCGTTAATACGTACTCCACAGTTGTTGTGGCCCCACGTATTCTACGTGTCACAATTGCTGTGTCTCACGTAGTGTATGCTCCACAGTTGTTGTGGCCCCATACTTCATGCTCCACAGTTGTTGTGGCCCCATGACTTATTTGTTTGTGCCACACTTGCTGTGGACACACGTAACGTAATGTGTGGCACCATCGGCGTTAGTGCCTGGCGCGCTCCGGTGACCAGCTAATTAGGCCCCATTCGCAACCTGTTGACTGTACTTTGTCAACCCAGGGAATTTCACACCTATTTAGACACTCCAGCGTGAACAAAGGAGTTCCACTAGGATATTACCCCATCCTAGCGCTTAGGGTCGTGATTGACATGAATAACTTAACTGGCATACATGACATTTCGTAACGTGACGTAACATGATCGTGACATAAAAGACAAAAGTCCTGACGTAGCATAACATGACATGAACATAAGATGACAGACATGACATACTTCAAGACATAAATGTAACAGAATACATTTCATAACATGGCATACATGTAACATGCAACATTTCGTAACATGGCATACCATATAACAGACAACATTTCATAACATGGTGTAACATGTGACAGTGAATCTTACATGACATGAAATACATGTAACAGATGGCATACTTAACTTAACATGACATGCTTGCAATGTATAGGAATACGTGACAGAATATCTTTTGTAACAGATGAATAATTCATGACAGAATAAATTATGTGTAACAGATAAATATGTAATGACTTGGCATGGCACATATGATAACATGCATACATACAATTTAGTTCCTTACTTATCACTCATACACATTAAACTGATAGTAAGTTAAAAGCTAACTTACCTCGATCGTCGCGTTCTACTAGAATAAAGCGCGAAACACGAGGAACTGTAAAAGGTTATTCTAAAAGTTAGAAATTAATTACTAACAATTAGAAATGTGAAAAGAGACAACTTAGAGTAAAATTACCATTTTACCCTCTACATGTGGGCAAATGACCATTTTACCCCCTAACTTAAGGATTTGATATCCTAATTCCAAAAAATTACCAAAATTTACATTCCTCATGTAAATTTTGTCCCAAACTCAAATCTCAACTCAGAAAAATTTAAAACCAATCACAACTATGAAAAACTCACTATGGCCGAAACCTACATAGGCCATTTGTCTTATTTTGGTTGCAATTCTTTCAAGTTCCAAAACTCATGAATAAACCAAAATCTTGTAACAAAGATCTTCCTATCCTAAGTTTAAAAACACCCTTAAAACTATCCATTAAGAAAAAGCTAATTATCAATACCAAACTTTTTGTAAAAAGACCCAAACTTTTTAACAAAAAGTAAACCTTAAATCACAAGTTTTGACCTTAATAAAAACATCTCCAAGAATTCCAAAAAAATCAAATCTTACTTCTAACATATTCATAACATCATCCTAAGATCAAACATGCTTTAAAATATCAAACAAAACTCACCAAAAAACACAAAACAACACTTGGAGTTTTTGGTTTTAAACTTAGTCCAAAACAGAAACTGATTTTCCCAACTAACTATGATCAATCTCTTGATCCATGGCTTAAAGACATGTGATCTTCAAACTAACACATCACATGGTTTAAAAATGTGTCCTAAAGAAGATCCAACCATCAAACTTAAAATCACATGGCTAAAATTTAATAAAACATGGATCTAACTCAAAAACATCAAAGTTTAGGCCTAACCGAAATCCTCTTGCATAGAAAATCATATCTTTAAAAATAATACTAATATCTTCGAAATAACATCCTAACATGTATATAAGAGGCTTAGGATCATCATATAAAAATATCAAAGCCTTTGGAATAAGATTAAACCACGAAATATTCAAACTTTCACCAATCAGAAACTGTTTTTCCACTTCCAGTTTTCAAGTTTCTAACTCTAAGCAAATCTATCATCAAAAGCTTTATTCATGCAACAAAACCTCAATGAAATTCATAAACACATGTTAACAACACTCCATAAAATTTTCGGACCAAGATAAGTCCATTAGCTTGGTCAAAACTTCCAAAACATAACATACTCTCCAGTTTCACGTCCAGAATGACCTTTCCATGGTTAAAAATACTTTTGACCAACCAAATGAGAAAGGAATGAGACTAATAATATATCCATGGAAACTAGACTCAAAGACGAACAACTTATGTGAGGAATCATCGTGCGAAAATACTTACAAAGGGTCGTAAATGGCCACGCAAAAAGTCCCAGAAATCTGCCCGAGAGAGCTCTTTTGGGTTTCTCTCTAAGAACGGGAGAAAGAAGTGATAAAATGGAGAGAAGTATGTCTTGCACGACTTTAGACTTCTGGAGGGAGAAGTTATGGGCTTGAATGACCCTTGATTGGAGGTGGATATGTGACATAAAGTGGAGAATAGAGAGGGGCAGATACTGCTTGCAGCAGCTGTGAATGATGGAGGTTGATGGAGTGGATTTCTCCTTCACATCAAGGCACTATTGGGTGCAGCCAATGGCAGTGGATGGTCTGCCATGTGGGGGAGGAAACTTCTCCAAGAAGCTTTGCCAAGGTGGCCAATTTCGTGGGCCTTGGTGGGCCCCACCAAGTGGGCTTCAATTTGGGGTTTAAAGGGGGTTTGGTTAGGGTTTGAGATGCTATCAAGCCCAAAATCAATTTTTCTTGGCCCAATCAAATTCCCAAGGTTTAAAAGGTTGAATAATGATGTCATAACAAGGATTTGATTAATTAATAGCATGTGGAAGTGATTTAATCAAGTGATTAAACACAATGCTAGAAATCGGATTAAAAAGGGTTTGGAGGCCAACTTTAGGGTTTGGGAAAACCATTTAGGGTTTTGGTTTCAACCAAGCTTTTGGGGTTTCAATTGGATTCCAATCATTTAGGGTTTTGCTAGGGTTGAAACCCTCTTTGGTCTGGCACAAATTGGTTGAACAGATGAAACACAACTTTGCTTAAGTGACATGATCTCACACCTTGATTCCTTCACAAATCTATCTAATGGTTCTTCTTTGTGTCAAGTGTCTAATACCATTCACTAAGTGTGGCTAAAATCTTGCCAAGTGTCCAAATAAAACTTCTCTAACCTAATTTGGACATTCCACACTGTGATTTTGAAAACACTGCAATGGGTGCGCTTATCGAGGTTACTATTCACTCCAAAAAAATACATAATAAACTTAGTACTAAAAATTTCTAAATATTCATATTAACTTATAGTGAAAATCGTTTAACGAAATTCAACCCTGAAGTGCCCCTAAAAATAATTTCACAATTTTCAACAGACGTTTCGTCCGGAATTATGAAAATAAGTTATTGCGCCATAAAATCCTAAATAATCCTCTGAGTCTAATGGCGTAGACCATAACGCATTCTGACACTTCTAATTACCTCAAATAATTAAACTCATATTACTAGCACTATAGTGAGTGATAACACTGACTATGTTGACAGACTAAAACGTATGCGATTGGTCGATTCGTAAAAACTTATGGGGTTTTCACGAGATTCCTAAAGTCAATAGAAATTCCACCAATGAATTTCTAGCGGGCTGTTACATGTTAAGTTCAATTCATGTCATTTACAGTTCATGTTTAATTAATCAGTTATTTATAAATAAGATTCCAAGTTCATATTCAGTTCATGCTCAAGTTCATGTTCAAGTTTCAGTTTCATGTCATGTTATTTCACGTTCAGTTCAAGTTCATGTTAGTTAGTTTCAAGTTCACATCAATTCAGTTCAATTCATGTCAATTCAAGTTATGTCAGCACATGTCATGCTATTTGTAAAGTCACGTCACATTTATTCATGTTCACATCAGCATTCATTTGTTTACTGTCATGCATGCATATGTACACTACTAGTTAAAGTTATTTGTTAACTTGTTGAGTTTTGTAATTAAATCTCACTTGGTAGTCTCAACTACTATTCCCTTTGGAATGCTAGATCATGTGTTACGATCAATGGACGCAACTGATGGTCAGCAGGAGGAGGTCGATTAGGTGTCAACACAATGACAACAAGCTTATAGCCTCGTTGCTCTGTTTCATCGATAATAGGTTGGCTTCCTTACTCGACTTGCACGAGCTACTTGAAGGACTACCCTAGTATATTTTAGTAGTCTTTACATGTACTTAAAGAGTATTGTCTCCAGTACTCATGATGTTACAGATCTTTGGACATACACTGTAACTTTTGAATCTGTGTTATGTGGATTTTATGAAGCATGTTTGTGTTTTTGGGATATGTTACTTCTGGTACATAATCTTGCTCGAAACAAATTATCCAATGTGAATATTACATATTGTTAGATATATGCTAGGTGCATTGCATCTTTAATGTTCATGAATATAGGCAGGTAACCTTGTGTTACATGTCCTGACGCTTCAGAGTCTGCCAAATCCCAAGCGAAATTTGGGGGCGTCACACAATCACTTGTATTCAGTCTGCTGCCTATTTGGCCATGAACCAATTATTCGAGTCATATACATTTTTAAGTTAATGTTACAAGGAATGTCAGGAACTATTTCTATGATGTGTTTTAAACTTTTGGTACTGCAAGGTATAACTTGTCAACCAAAATTTATCTTTTTCGCTGTGATTTTATGTCGATACCCAACACATGCACTTCCATTTAGATGAGGCATGCTGACTCTAGACCAAACCTTGGGCATTGACCATTTTCCTAGCATCTTTAGCACTACAGAACCTCGTTGTGACCCTTATATAAGGGATGGGGTGCCACAAGCGTAAAAATTGGAGTTACAAAAGTCAATAAAGAGCTTATGCGTTAGCTACATCTGGGGAGCGAAGTTCAATGCTAAACTAATAAGTAATCAAAGTCGGAAAAAAAACAAAACAAAAACAAAAACAAAACCTCAAAATAGGAGATACACAAGAGAAATGTCGACCTTTATCATGGCATCACACATGGACTTGGCTAGTGTAGATGCGGGAATAGGCCCATGGCCCCAGCGGTCTCCAGGGTTGACAATCTTCAACATGAAGTTTATCGTTTCCTCACCAGCCCAATTGGGTTATTAATAAAGCGAGAAGGTGCACTAGTACTAGGTGTGACACCCTGAGGGACGGAACCCTCACTTAAGCCCATAGTGACCTCAGATGAACCTCCAGGAATGATGGATAGGACAAACAAAGACAGAGAATGGATGGGAGAAAGTTGAAGCATGAGAGAAGTACATTTAGCCACTTAGAAAACAAACTGATGCTCCCGTTGATGCTCCCGCTGATGCTCCCCATAATCTTTTCAGCATGGGCCTCTTTGGAAATCAGGTTGCTCACTTGAGTTCGATCCCCATTAATTAGAACAGAAGGCATGACACCAAGTTGCAAGGGTATGAGACTAGAACTACTTTGCTACCTAGATTTTAGTCAATTTCGGAATGGATTACAAAGCTTCAGGAGGAGGGTTACCTCGCAAAACCAGAAGCTTTGCGATTCCCGAGCTCCTCTCCTGTTAGGGTTCTCTGAGGGAGAGAAGAAGAAGAAGAAGAAGGGAGAGCTCTGAGGTAAGGGAAGGAACATTTGGGAACTATGTCGAGCTGAAGTGGAAGTTAAGCTTATGAGGAAACTCAAAACACACCATTTTTTGTTAAGCTCGGAACGCACTATTTGCGGGAAGGAAGGATACGCACCATTTGAGTTAAGGAGGCTTGTCATTTAGCTCATAGAGGAATGTTGTTTCGTTGCATTTTATTGCACTGTTGTTTTATGTCATTTCGGAATGTCGTTTTCATTTTAAGTTGTTTTTCCTTTCTGGTGTAATAAAGATACGTGTAAGAGGCATAGTATAGCAGTTTGTTAGGACTAGGTGGGTATGTAAACTATAGAGGCACTGGTAGAGACTCATCTCGAAAAACTTGGAAGAACCTATTTGCTTTTGGAGGTTAAGGGATCCCTCGAAGAACCCTAATGGCAATTTGTGATTTATAGGTTCCTTTTATCAAACACTTGTTCTACATCTTTTTCTTACACTTTAATTCATTCATTTTGTTCATTTTCATCATCTATTACCTACAATCCAACCCAAACCCTTACAATTGGTATCAGAGTGCCCAAGGTCCTAATGACAGAAAACACTCGATCGGCCAAGCAGAAGCATGAAATGTTGTCCAGCCATGACCAAAGCATAGCGGAGTTACGGTAGTAGATGTGGCAAATGAATGATATGATGAGAACTATTCTTATTACCCAGAATTGGATCCAATATCAACTCATTCACCGAGATCCACATGCAGAAGCTGAGCAAGAGCAGCAAGAGCAGCAAGACCATCGTAGACTACTGACAAGGGGAATTAAATTAGAGTTTCCACACTTTGATGGGGAGGATCCAGCAGGTTGGATCTTCAAAGCTTCCCACTACTTCGACTTTCACCTAACACCTCCTGCCCACATACTTCTCATGACTTCCTATCACATGAATGGTGAAGCCCTCATCTGGTACCAAGATGTAGCTGACATTGGCTAGTTTAATTGTTGGCAAACCTTCATACAGGCCCTCCAACTGAGGTTTGGACCCACTGCATATGATGACCCCATGGAGGCCATCACACGACTCAAACAAACTACCACGGTTGCAGCATACAATGGGCAGTTTGAAGACCTCTCTAATTAACTGAAAGGACTGCCAGAGGCACACAAACTGAGTTGTTTTCTTATTGGCCTCAAAGATGAGATCAGACTCCCTCCCAAAATGCTAAATCCCATCAACTTAAATGCAGCATTTGGCCTCACATGAATTCAGGAGGAATAGTTGCTTAGCTCCAGGAAATCAAAAAGGACATGAGGAGATAAAAAAAATTCATCTTCATTTCATGGGGGTTATACAAATGACAGTCACAACAATTTCAACAAACCAGTAGCTCCAACAAAGAAAGTTTATTTTATGCAACCGGATGAGAAGAGATGCAAAGGGTTATGTTATCACTGTGAAAAAAAGTGGAACCCCTTACATGTTTGTAAGTCCCCTAAAATTTACTAATGCATGTTGTTGATGAAAATTCTGATGAGAAGACAGAGGAGGTTTTTTATGATTCGCATGAATTAGTTGATAATGTACCCAACCTGCAACCTGAAACCAACCCAGAAATTTCATTGAATGCCCTCACTGGTACACCTTGCCCTAACACTATGAGATTGAAGTGTAAAATTGGCACCTCTATGGTGGTAATTTTGGTGGATAGTACCCATAACTTCCTGGATCCTTCCATTATCTCAAAAAATAGCCTATGTATGGATGGGTCTAGTCAACTCAAGGTTAAGGTAGCTAATGGGGAGATTTTACAAAGTCCAGGTAATTGTACCAGTGTGTTAACCTCTATACAGGGAACTACATTTAGCCCTTCATTTTTTATTTTGCCCCTAGCTGGTTGTGATGATGTGTTGGGGATACAGTGGCTGAAAGGGTTGGGCTCTATTACCTGGAATTTTTCTAGTCTCAGTATGAAGTTTCAGTGAGAGAACGAAGAGGTGGAACTAAAGGGAATTCAACCCAGTGCTTTTACCTTCACAAATGATGATGACAAGTCATTAGTGAGTAAATTTCACAATGGTAAGGGACTTCTTTTGCAACTAATGGTTGTGGAAGTAGAAAGGCCAACAAAAAGTTGTTTCCCAACAATCACCCAATTGCTAGACCAGTTTCACCAGGTTTTTCAATAACCTGTGGGACTCCCACCTATCAGATCCCATGACCACAAAATAGTGCTGAAGGAAGGCACAAATCCCATTTCTACTCAACCATACATATATCCTCACTACCAAAAGATCGAGATTGAAAAAATTGTATATGATTTACTCACCCAATGGATTATTAGACCTACCAACAGTCCCTTTTCATCACTAGTTTTGTTGGTCAGAAAGCATGATGGAAGTTGGCGCCTCTATCTTGATTACAGCGCACTCAACCAACAAACTGTAAGGGACAAATTTCCAATTCCAGTAATTGATGATTTACTAGATGAGCTGCATGGCTCCCTAGTTTTCTCTAAGCTATATCTACGGTCTGGCTACCATCAAATACGGGTTGTTTCTGAAGATGTGCCCAAGATGGTCTTTCGTACACATGAAGGCCACTACGAATTTTTGGTAATGCCTTTTGGTCTTACCAATGCCCCCTCCACCCTTCAAGGCCTCATGAACACAGTTTTCAAACCATTTCTGAAGTTTATACATGATGGCCCTCATGCAAGTCATTTAGGGTTTCCTAAAACATATCGGCACGCCAAGAGGGACTTCTTTTAGACAGGAATTAAGAAAGATATAAAAAAGACAATGCATGAATGTGACATCTATCAGGCCAATAAAAATGAGATTGTCCCCTATCCTGGCCTACTCCAACCACTTCCTATACCTAAACAAGCGTGGGACGCCATTTATCTCAATTTTGTGGAAGGGTTATCTAAGTCCCAAGGGGCTACTATTATACTAGTTGTGGTGGATCAACTGACCAAGTACGGTCATTTCGTTGCTCTCTCTCATCCTTATACTATAGTGGTGGTAGCTCAAAACAAATTTCAGGAAGTTTGCAAGCATCATGGCAAGCCCAAGACCATAGTCTCAAACAGACATCCTATATTTCTCAGCTCCTTCTGGAAATCTCTATTCGAAATGTAGGGATCTACATTGAACTATAGCTCAACATATAACCCTGAGACTGATGGCCAAATAGAGGCCC
The DNA here is from genome assembly GCF_001411555.2 of Juglans regia. Taxonomy (NCBI): domain Eukaryota; kingdom Viridiplantae; phylum Streptophyta; class Magnoliopsida; order Fagales; family Juglandaceae; genus Juglans; species Juglans regia. The sequence continues at coordinate 6,159,760 of NC_049910.1, read as the reverse complement.
TGAACAAAACCCTAGAAGGATACCTTTGGTGCTACGCAGGGGCTAAACCTAAGACTTGGGCTCAGTGGTTAACCATGGCTCAATACTGGTATAACACATCTTATCACTCAGCTACTAAGGTATCACATTTGAAGCCCTGTATGGCTACTCTCCTCCTAAGCTAACTACTTACATCCCTAGCACTACCACAAATGCTTCAGTTAACAACCATTTACGCACCAAAGAACAGCTTAAGACTCTACTCAAGCACAACCTTACAACAACCCAATCAAGGAAGAAACTTTATTCTGATAAAAGACGTATAGATAGGGAATTTTCAATGGGAGACTATGTTTACCTCCTTTTACAACCTTACCACCAGAAGTCAACCCGATAGAACCTAAAGCTCTCTAATCATTTCTATGGCCCTTTCCGCGTACTCCAACGTCTTGGCCAAGTGGCCTACAAGCTTTATCTGCTCCCAAACTCATGGATCCACCCAGTTTTTCACGTTTCATGTCTGAAACGAAAACTCAGGGCTCAGATCTGCCCTTTACCAAGCCTTCCACCCATTAATACTGACGACAAAGTTTCGCCAGAGCCTGAGGAAATTATTGACAGGCATTTGAAGAAAACGGGCCATCACGCCACCAACGAGGTGTTAATCAAGTGGGTCGATACTGGCCATGAGGATGACAACTGGGAGTCATCGTGGAAGTTCTGAGCCCTTTACCCACACCTTATGGGCAAGGTGCTCTAAGGGAGGAGGATTGCTAGGGTTCTCTGAGGGAGATAGGAGGAAGACGAAGGGAGAGCTCTGAGGTAAGGGAAGGAACATTCGGGAACTATGTCGAACTGAAGTGGAAGTTAGGGTTATGAGGAAACTCAATACACACCGTTTTGTGTTAAGCTCAGAATGCACCATTTGTGGCAAGAAGGATATGCACCGTTTGAGTTAAGGAGGCTTGTCGCTCTGCTCATAGAGGAATGTCGTTTCATTGCATTTTACAACACTGTCATTTTGAATGTCATTTTCATTTTTAGTTGTATTTCCTTTCTATTTAAAGACACGTGTAAGAAGCTTAGTAGAGCAATTTGTTAGGACTACGTGGGAATGTAAACCGTAGAGGCAATGGTAAAGACTCATCTGGAAAAGTTTGGAAGAATCTATTTGCTTTTGCAGGTTAAAGGATCCCTTGAAGAACCCTAATGGTAATTTTTTATTTATAGTTGCCTTTTATCAAACCCAGACCCTTACATCTCCACAACCATTGGATTCTTCAAAAAGTAAAAAAAAAAATATGGCTTAGTCTTCAGATGGGCAACCAATCCAGAAGGTGTGGTGGAATCTCATTCTGCCCATATACATGTGACACCTGGAGCAGGTACATCTTCCAAAGAAATCAAAAAGGTTGAGGCATGGGCACGGACGAGGTTGGACTCCTTCTATAGTGGCTACTGATGTAATCTCTTGTCTAATGTATATTTCTAGCATTGAATAGGCTTAATAGGAGCTTATCTTTTTCAGGAGATTGAACAAACCTTCAAAGTTGAGAAAGTCTTTCAAGTTCTTTTTCGAAGTAAGCATGGTTGTTTGATATTCATCCACATGCTCCTAAGCCCACTTGGTAATCTTCCAAGTCCTGTATTTCCCCTTAGAGAATAGAATGGGAGGAAATAGTGTATATATATATATATATATGCTTAATGGCTGACAAGCACAAGAGGGTTTGAGGTTTTAGTTGATGTTACTAAAGGTATAACTGAGGTACTTCTTCTTAATAGACTAGATATAGAATTTGGACGAGTACAATCGGAAAAAGGCACGATGAATACATAAAAATCATAACCCACAAGTCTTGGATCGTTATCGTTGTAGTGTTTCAATTTTGAGGATTATTAAAGAAATGAATGGTCAAAGATCCCTAGAGAAGATGCAGTAAACGAGGAAAGCATGGACAAATAGCACTCATAAACTAGTGTAATGGAAGTATGGGACAAAAGTAGGTGTACTATGAAGGCCTGACTTCAATTTTTCATGAATTGGGTATAAAATTGAGGAGAATAGATTTGTACTACAATTGGCACTTAGTGCTCGGATGTGTATACATAAAGGATTAGGAGATATGTGAAGTATAAGATCAACCAAAATTGTAAACAATTAAAATCTTTCAATATTAGGTTCGTGGAGCAAACCCTCCAAGGCCAACCTCACACGTTGATAGCCATGAGGAAAAAAAAGAGTAAAAACAGAGTCTGTATGTAGATGGAATCTCTCCAAAATTTGAATTCATCAACAAATGGCAACTGCCTTTGGAGAGGACATCTCAAACGGTTAGCCCCCACATGGGTCTGCACCTTTGCTCTAACCTAAAGCATGCTCCATTACAAAAAACCCAATATTATCAGGAAGACCCAGCCCATTGCAAATACCAACGGGATTACCACCCAGCGGCGATGAAGGATAAGAACGGTTATCATTTTAAGTCTAATAAGGGATAAACCTCCACCTCCAAATTTGAATTCGAATAATGGATAACTATTATCACCTAAGGGACAAAGGCAGTTCAGGGACCTCCATATAAGGAGAGAACCCAGCTACGTAAAAGGGATCAAATTCTGGAGAATTACATTAATTATTTTCAGTAACTGACTTAGGCATTGGAGGCTTTCTATCGAACCCCCAAGCCATCTACTCTTTGGTTGCAGGCGATCGTGAGGTGGTGGCAGTGAAACACGTCCAAAACAGTTGGCGCCGTCTGTGGGATCTCTACTTCTCGCAATCAGTGTACTTTTCACATGCCCACCACCACTAGGTCTCAGGCAACTAGAGATCAGGGAGAAACTTCACAGAACAAGGAAGGAAGATTTGCGAAAATGGAGGAAACGATAAAGAAGCTTACCATAGAAGTTGATTCACTGCGGAAAGAGAATGAGACTCTGAAATCGCGAAACGTGCCATCAAGAGAAGATGCAACAACCAGTCAAGTTGACAGGGTAGAGATGGAAGCAAACAGTGCGGGTGTTGGTAAGGGCCTCCAAGAGTATGAGGAAATGAAGAAGCTTAACCACAACCTCCGTAGTATAATAGGCAAGTATGAAGAGATGGCAAAAAGATAGGAATGTCCTCCTCTGTCGACCAGCTGCTATTCTCAGCAAAAATCATGGCAACGCCTCTACCCCCACAGTTCAAGGTTCCTTCAATAGATCTATACAACGACTCCAATGATCATGTGGAACACTTTAAAACTTTAAAGCCCATATGATTCTTCACAGGTTCCTCAGGGAAATTTTGACTTTAAAGGGATCGGCGAGAGGCTGGTTTGGAGCACTGCAGCCAGGTTCCATAGACAATTTCAATGAATTGGGTGGACAATTCTTGACCCAGTTCATGGTGAGTAAAAGATGCAGAAGACCTGTCACGTATTTGCTAACTATTAAACAGAGAGAAGACGAAAGCCTAAAAGCGTATATGATGCGTTTTAACAAGGAAAAGATTATAGCTGATGATCAAGACGAGAAGATTATGCTAGTGGCATTGCTCAGAGGTATTTGGCCAAGGAGTCCTTTTATGGCCGAACTAGCCAAAAAAAACCCTTCCATGTTGCAAGAATTCATGGACAGGGTCGACAACTTCGTAATTGCCGAAGATACACTAATTGCCCTAATCGCCCGATCTGAAGGAAGGTGTGAATGGGAACCGATAAGAAGTCAAAGGAAAGATCAAGAAGGGGGTCAGAAGGCGAGAAGAGGCCAACAGGATAGCAATTTGAGAAGACATAACGGCGTTTATGTACACTACTCCAACGCACATAACCAAGACAAAATGAAAAAGTACCAACAGACAATAACTGGCGACAAATCGAGAAGTACTGCACTTGAAGAGGACCTTGAAGAGGCTTTCCAAGTTTTGCGACGGTATCGGATGAAGCTCAACCCAACCAAGTATGCATTCGGATTGCGATGGGGGAAATTCCTCAGATTTATGGCGTCAGAAAGAGGAATCGAAGCAAATCCTGAGAAACTCAGAGCAATAATGGAGATGTAATGACCATCCTTGTGGTGGGACCTTTTATAAAATGATTTTAGAAAGGACAACGGGAATTACCATTCGTTTTAAAATTTTTTACTTCCATACCCAGGTTGCAAGACTCTACGTTATAAAATAAAATGTGCTTTGAGAATAAAAGAGGTTTACAATGGAAAACATTAATCTTAAAATAAAAAGGCCCTCATGCAATTGAAACTCATGCCTAGACTTTCGTGCTCTTCCCCTTGGGTCGTGTCTGTCCTGACGCGTACTGCTCATTTAGTTCTTGGGGGGGGAGGGGCACACATTAAAACTAAAACGAGTCAAATACTCAGTAAGCATTACTTCATACAGTTTAAATATTCTAACATAGGTTTTTAGTCATGCATTCATCATTCCATACATACTATACGTACATTAGACATGCATTCCTTTCGAAAACATCACTAGATGGGGTTTTTCTTTAAAAACGGGCTTTCTTTTTGTAAAATATTTCTCCAGTCAGTGTCTTCATTTCTTCAAGACTTCATGCATTCATACATGCTTTCTTATCACTTTCTTTGGTCATTGCACACTATTACACCCTGTGTGCTAGGGTTAGCGGTCTTCTTTTGGACTCGGATTCCACCCTTGACCACGGGTTGGGAACCCCTTTCAATCAGGGGGCAGCACTGGGTGCACTACCAGTACTACTTACCCGGCATTACAATCTGCCCAGTCCTTTGGTACCCTTTTCATTCAATCATGGTCGTTACGTATTTTCATACAATAAATGTTCCTTTCCTTTCAGTCATTTCATTTCAATCATTTCGTTTCCAGTCCTTTCCTTTCTAGTCCTTTCCTTTAACAGTTCGTTCAGGGAAAAGTGTCATTTAAAAGTATGGGCTTAAACATCATCTTTCATGGCATCCATAAAGCATCAGTTCATATGGACATCATAAAAGCACCAGTTCATAGGGACGTTTTAAAACAGTTTCTTCGTGTCATTTAAAGCGTCGCTTAAAGCACGAGGCATCAGCCTCACATCTCAATTCATCTTGTAGAAAATACATACAATAGATACCGCGTATAGTCATCTATTCACATGCATACAATTAATACTTTGGTTGAATAAAAAGGGGCTGCCAAGGAGGGTCATACATATGTATACCTTTGAACACTTAGGATGCTTATCGTAAAACATCATTTCCTTTCGTTTTGTAAGGCATCGTAAAGGAAAAGCATTTCATTTTTGTTTCATAACTTGTAGAAAACTCTAGAACAGTATGAACATAATACTTACCTGGACTCCATGCTACTTTCATATCAAGTAGTCCATTCATGTGCGTGTCAAATGGCAACCTACACGCATACACATAATCTTAACACCATTCTCTATCTAGTGCATAAGTAACTTAAACTAGAATAGAACTATACTTCACTTGAAAACACTCTCATTCTATCTCGTGCAATTACGTGCCCTTTATTATGCTAAAACCTTCGGAATCCACTTACGGTCACTACCTCTTCCAAACTCAACATTCTACTACGAGTCCTTATCCACTAGAGTGAACCCATGATTCACCTTAGGATTAAGACACTAAGACTTCATCTTACTCTTCCTATTGACCACATTACGACGCATGATTCCAATCGACGAAGTCATGCATCCTAACATTCGACAATACACTCGTCACTACCTTCATGCATCTTAGCTTATACTAAATCCTCATTCCCATCCATACACACCACACGGCTCTAAGCCAACTATAAGGCTTAAGCGCCATGTAACCATGCTTAGGACAGATTACCCATTACATATGGTGAATCAATCCGACACATTTGTCTAACCAGATTACACACATACCTTACCCCTTTATCACCTAGGACCAACATATAATCCGTTGATCACATGGTCGTAGGGACAAGCACCATACTCCGATACCAATCTTCTCTTAACCCGGCTTGCATGACTAGTTCATCCCAACACTTAACATGACAAGACTCCATTCATAATTGCACCTTAAGTCACGTCGTAGCTCGAGACTACTCCCAAGCCACACCGTGACCTTGTCACATCACCTGACATCCCGCTACATCACTCTTACGCTAACTCCTCACCCATCACAAGCACGACTTCTGGTTTAACCATGTCACTTCGTGACATTCCCCAATCATGCTTCCGCAGCACTACTCTGATACTATCCTGCCACTTCACAGATACTCCCAGCAATAAGTCAACTACACGGTGACACCTGTCACCTCATACCACAGGCCACATTATAGCCACTTCAGGACAATGTTTTATACTTCCCGACACTACTCACCACGCTTTACGCTCAACAATTCTTCAACCATCCTTATCTCCGTGACACGCCACACTGTGTATCGCTACACCCCATGGAGTACACTCCATGGGTACTCCCTTCACACATGCTACGCCACACAGAGTACACTCCACGTGTACTCTTTGTAGCACAGTCCACGACACTACACAACACAAATCCCAGCTACGCCCAACACTTCATATACACAACACATCACATCACCACACTATATAGTGAACTTCACAATACTAATAGCACAATCCACAACCTAACCAACCAACTAACATCTAACATAAATAATGAGGGATAATGGGTTATACCATCGTCGAGGTTAACCCGTGCATTGTTCGCTGACCGTCATAGTTGATGACATTGGAAGAGTCGCTTGTGGTGGATAAACCACGTACGGTGGCTATTCGCCTTACATGGTGACTGTTTGGGCGTTTGGATACCTAGGTGTGGTCTTAGAAGGGCTCATGGTGGCCTCGTGGTGGTGGTGAGGGGTGGAACACGGCAGAGCCGTGGGATTCCAAAGGGAACCCGTGTGTCTCAAAGCATGGAAATGGAGGGGGAGCTTGGCTGGTCGTGGCTGGCCATGGAGGAGCTTAGGGGGTTGCTAGTGGAGCTATGGTGGCGAGGTGGGGGCGGTATGGCGGCCTACAGCGGCGGATCTGGACCAAATGGGTGGAGAGGAGTCGTGTGAGAGAGAGAGGACTCGAGAGAGGTGGAGGGCTTGGCTTGCACAGAGGAGCTCGGGGAAGAGTCTTGGTAGCTAGGGGTGCTACTCGGTGGGGTTAGAATTGACGTACGGCGACGATAAGGCCGTTGGTGGTGGTAAAACCATGTGAAACCCATTTATGGGTAGTGTGCGTGTGTGCGACAGAAAGGGAGAGGGAGGTTCGTAGCGGCTGGGTTCGGTAGTGGGTGGCTAAGGAAGACTCATGGTGGTGCTCAATGGCCTGGGTGACCACGTACGGCCACGCAAGGGGCTGCGCATGGTGAAGCCATGCGTGAGGAGCTACAAGATGAAGGTTAGGTTCGGTGGTGGGAGCTCACCGGCGTGAGAGAGAGTCACCGGTGGTGGCGGTGAGGCTGGGGGTAGCGCACGGCGGCGCCAGGCTGAGCTGAAGGAGATTCGGCTGAGGGAGAGGGGGCATGCAGCGTAAGCTGAAGGGAGAGGGAGGAGAGAGACAAAAAAGGGAAAGTAAGGGAGAAAGAGAGGGGGCTTGGGTATTTAATCTAGGCCCTTCATCTTGGGATCTTCAAAACAATCTAACGGTGGGGAATTAAAACACTAATTTAAAATATATAAACATTAACTTAACTAAAAGCACTTAGAGGAATTAAGATAGAATATTATTTAAACTAAATTTTAGTTTATAAAATAATATTCCTTCATCATTGATAAAATGATGAAGTCTTATTTAATATCTTTAAGAGAATGAAACCATCTAATTAAGTAGAGTTTTCAACATAATTTAAATCCCATAATATTTTAAACAACTGAAATCATTTTAATAAAATGATTTCCTACAATTTTAATATTTTTGGAGCACTTCAAAAATATTATAATTGTAACACCCCGTATTTTACACTGTGGTGTTGCTCAGACGTCACCACTTGCAGCTTCGTGATCCTTCGGAAATTGCTATATTGCACTGTAAGTATTTTCCAAAGAATTCTTGTGAATTTAATGTATTTTCTGTACTAACGCATTTCACTGTATTTGTTTGACATGCCGGACTGAGTCCGAGGAGTTCGGGGGTCGGATGGACTTATGATTGGAGTTGTTTGGGTTGGTTTGATTGGATTGGTTATTGGTTATTGAGGAATGTGGATTTGTGTTGGTACATGTGCATATCATTATTTCATGCATGATCGTGTTTGTAAAGAAAACTGGGTTTTCGTGTATTGCATTCATACTCATGTGTGCTTTGGAAAGTTATGATTTTATGTGAGAATATTTTTGGGTGCATGTGTATCACGACCCCAAGCCGAGATGGGGCATTATCTCGGTGGAGCTCCTCTGGTTACTCGGGAGCGGAATAAACTGAGTAACGTCCCCTGGATTGTCGCTGGGCGACAATGGGATAGGACGAGAGATTCGTGCCAACTCCGTGGTCCTTCTGCTGACGGGGACTAGAGGATGCTTGGCTACGTACGCGTTGGGCGCGGAACTGGGCATCGCTCATTGCGTAGTGGGTGCTTGGCTACGTACGCGCTGGGCGCGGAACCGAGCATCGCTACGAAGCCAGGACGTGCGGATGGTCCCTAGGGGAGGCCATGGTGCATAGGTTAATAACGGATTAATTGACTGTTTTTTGGGAAAATAGTGTGCGTTGGATTTTTGTGTAAATCATTTTCTAGGAAAATGTTTTACGGTTATTTGGGCCAATGAGATTTTGGCGTGTGTTGAAAAATTGTCATTTTCGGGGAAAATGATGTTTTGAGGAAAAATGCATATTTCATCATATGCATACATGTTGGTTGCATTAAATGCATTTTTATTCCTAAGAATTATTTGGGTTATACTTACCTGCGGTACCATTCTGTGGTAACACAGATTTTGCTGCAGATGAGGAGGAGGAGGGCGAGCCTGAGGAGACGGCTCCGCCCGAGGAGTGATTTGGGATCACTGGTTATTGTTATTTTATTTTACCCTTTTGTATTTTCGGGACATGTGTTAAACTTTATTTTGGATGACTGTATAACTTTTTAAACCTTACTGATGTTTACTTGTATTTAAATTCTGGTACTTAGTTGACTAATCCGCTGCGTTGTGATTGTACACTGTTGCATGTACACACACTTGGCACTTTCGTTGGGATGTGTGACCGTGTTGTCATCATCTCGGCGTCTCGATTCCCGTGTTTTCCTTACATGGGGGTCGGGGGCGCCACAGGTGGTATCAGAGCAGTTCGGCTCTGGGTAAAACCACATGTCCCATAGGTGCAGTACCAAAAAGTTTTAAAAGTTGTGATTTGAAATTATTTAATCTAAAGTTTGTGGTTTTTATTGGTTTTATTTAGTTTATTGTATACTAATTGTTTGTTTATGTATTTTATTGCTTTTATTTTATGGTATGTTATTTTATTTGTTTTAATTATTTTATTGTGAGTTACTTCATTGGTTTTATTCATTTTGTTGTATGTTATTTATTTATGGAATTTCATTTTATTTTGTTTTATTTTGTTTTGTTTTGTTCGGAATTGAAAGGCGGGTTAAGGGTTGTGCTATTACAGGAAGATGGTACGACTGAGAAGGCCATTGTTATGCTTGAACATTTGGTGTAGTAGGCCTGAACTTTTGATGATTGGTTTTTTTTAATATCGAGGCTTGAACATCAGGATCTGGGTGAACTCTTTGGAGTAGGAACTCAAGTTGCTGCTAAGGAAGGGGAATAGTTATAAATTGCCTAGGATAATTGAGGTTTTAGGTTCCGTAGAATTTAGGTAATGAGTCTTTGGGGTAAGAGGTTGTAAGTTCAACGAACTTCAAGGTTAGATTTATGAGGAGCTCATTTATGAGGAGCTCTAAAAAACTAACTTACTTTAGAAATTACATAATATCTTTAAAAATACGCCATCGAAATTCAGTACGCATAACGAGACTCATTGTGATGGCTCGAGTTTCATCTAGGCTTGGCCCTTAGAATTGTTCTAGGTTGCCATAGTATTTTAGGAGCCTTAGAAGCCTTTGATGTAGTAACTTAAGCCCAAGAGAAGAGTGGCTCTAGTTTACTTAAGGATTTCGGCCTTACATGGGAATTTAGGTCCAAAGGTTTAGGCCCATGATCCAATTGTAAATTTCCTTAAGTGTTTTGTGACCCAAGAATGTTTTGCTTTGAAGTTATTCTTGAAAGTGGGCTAAGGGGGAAAAGAGGTGTAGGAAAGCACCCAGAAGGGCTTACACACCCAGCCCATTGCTTTTTGTCCAGAAATCGAGTTCCAATGTAGGTTTCTTAGAAAGGGGAGCCTAGGGAAGTGAAATTGTATCTTTCTAGAAGCTTTGCATAGGAAACTAGAGGGAGGCCTTTGGGATTTCAAATTTTGTTAGGTTTTGCCATGTGTCAAGCATGCACCAAGGTTCTAGAAGATTTTTGGATGAGACTTTTTGTCAAGGACAAGTTTGCCCCTAGGATTTTCGGCTAGCATACCCCCAAGTATTCCATTTGCATGCCACTTGTCACTTAGTGCATTTTGAATCAATGAAATGTGAAGGGTCACCGAGGGAATGAGCTTTGGGAAGATGAAGCAACACCTTGGGAATGGAAAGTGATAGGGGTAGCTAAGGCTATGGCACACGCCCATGCTACTTGTCCTCCATGCCAAGAGTCTTTTGTTGGGAATAGGAAAGGCCATGCACGGTTTTACCAAGTTACCCCTTGAGAAGATGTTGACTTGTTAAAGGAAAGGAAGGGCATAAGAGAGAAATGTGATTTTCGGCTAAGGAGGGAAGCCCACACGCCACCTCCAAGATTTTCCCCTTCCGATCCAATCTCAGTGGGGAACTCCAAGAGGTTTTCGATTTTTGAGATAGGAAGAAGGAGGGAAGTGAAGGGTCACTATATAAAGAAAAGGGTACACGCCTAGGAGGCTTTTCCCTTGCCATTTTTTGGATTCTTGCATGAGTTTCCACCCTCTCCACACAATTCTCTCAAGTTCCTTTGAAAGCTCTCTCTCATTTTTCTTGTGTTTTCTCACCAACCAAACAAGAAGTATCCTTGCAAGACAAGGATTTGGGCACTATCCAAGGATTTGCAAGATAAGATTCGGTTTTCCAAAGTCTTGCTCACACACACAAATCTTTTCTCAATCAGAAAATGAGATTCAAATCTCATTAGATTTTGAGAAATGATAGAACACACACTTTGTATTATTTTCTTGGAAAATAACCTAGGGTTTCTAAGAGAAAGCCCTTGAGACCCAATAGTGAAGGGGGAATTTTTCCTCCATGTTTCGACCATCACATATATTCTAGGCTACCTTAGGTTTTGTTCTACCTTATGTGTGAAATGAACAGGGTTTTAACCTAATAACCCTAGAAGCCGATTGGTTTAAGACCAAGTGATGCCCTAGAAGCACACACATGCACTCAAGAACATGATTTAGGGTTTTAGATACTCTTTCTAATATGGTATGTTCGGATTTACAGCTTGCTAGTGTTTCTTTACAATAAGTATACACTTAACCTACTCTTGGTTAACACTTGTATATGATTGTGTAAATCTTTTCATTTCCATGTTTGTTTTGGCTATTATTTCTTGATTACTTGCTTGATTATGTTAATATGATCTTACATCAAGCTATGGTAGGAATTATATGCTTTGAAATTGTGATGAATATGCCATGAAATACTTGTATATGTTTTGGTTTTCACATGTTAAGAATGATGGAATATGTTTTACTAAACTATGATTTCTATGTTATTTGCTTGAAGTTTGGAACATGTTTATGTGATGAATCTTCATGTTTTTGTGCCTATGAGTTTCGGCCTAAGCAAGTTTTTAGGGTTTTCTATGCACATGTTTTGATATCTATCATGGTTTATTTGATCATCCTATGAAATAAATATGTTATGCTTGGTTGTTATAAGCACGGCATCTCATATGTCATATATCATGCATAAGTAAGCATGTTTAAGTCTCATGTCACATGCATTTGGGGAAGAAATGTTTTCAAAGAAGTGTTTTCGAAGAAAATGTTTTCAAAGAAAAAGTTTTATCACGACCCCAAATGCTAGGGCGGTGGAATGTCCAAGTGGAACTCCTCTGTCTACTCTGGAGTGCTTAAGAATGGAGTGGTAACCCCTAGGTTAACGAAGAATAGTCGACAAGTCTCGAACGGATTCTTTTTAAAGAATGTCGGAGTGAGATCACGAGGCCATCGATCAAGAGATCACAGGTATACATGAATTCATCACCGAGTTCAAGCGGCGTAACAACCGAGACAAGGACAAGGCTTTAGAGAAGCGCATGAAGCCCGAGTCTTCTTGAAGAGTATGGGAGTATAAGTGTTTTGTGGAAAGAAGGAAAAAATAAGAAGGCAAAAGCATTGTGGCCAACTTTTGTGGACTCATGTTTCTTTTGGGGGAATCCCTTGTTTTGGAAAATTTAAAATTATGTTTCATGCTTATTGGGATATTTTGCCTTTAAGGCTTATGTTTATGTTCTGGGACAATGATTTGGGTTATGATATTAGTTTATGGTGCCATGTGCTTTGCAATTAGTTATCGCGTTGCTTAGTTATCCTACTTTTATTAATTTTCCGGCATTGTTATTGCATATTGTTAGTGTACTTAGGTGCATAGCATATTATCTGTCATGTAGGAGAGGTGTGTAGCCTTGTGTTACTTGCCCGGTGTCTCAGTCACCATCCAATCCCAAGCGGGCGCTAGGGGTGCCACACTCACAGACGAATTTGCTTATATCAAAAAGAAGGGGCAGGGTGGGATTTACAAGAGATGAAGTCACACACGAATCTAAACGAAGTGCAAAAGCTGGCAGGAAAGATAGCAGCTCTGATGAGAATGCAAAATCATATTTTTCTCCCTTAATGTTTAGTCTTTTATACTTATTTGGTGCCTAAATGTACTCGTTATTCTTATATTTTTATTTAGGAAGCAAACGAAGTCATTTAATGCAAAACAAGTTAATTGGGCAATTCTGGATAGTTTTGACACTCCTTTGTAATTTGGGCATAACTCTCTTATCCGAGGTCCGATTGAGATGATTCAAGATTCTATGGAACACCCAGACAAAGATGTACAATGTATGTTTAGAGTTTTGAAATATATTGGCTGCATAAAGGTCGAAATTGGGCTTGAAGTTAATGCATCTTCACTGCTGACGTTTCAGAACGTTCGCCCTTATCATGCAATTCAAATATGCGATTTAATTGCAGATGTTTTGGAGGTCTTGTGCACGAAAGTTACAGCTAGAAAACACCACTTTCATAGTTATATTAGGACTCTATTTTATTTTTAATATTTCCCTTAACTAAGTCAGATTTGGATACGATTATTTGAGGATAATGTTTAGAATATTTTAGAAAATTTGGTAGGATTGTAATAAGGGGCATGGACGTGTAAAAGAGAAAAAATAAAATCATCATACTAGGGCATCTCTCTCCCCTCTTCTCTAACTCCTCCTTCCAGTTTTCATGATAATTTTGTGTGGCTAAACTTTCATAATTGGTAGAAGGAAACAGAAACCTCGAAATCAATAAAACTGTGAGATCTGATTTGTTTTTAGTGTTCAATTTATACTTTGAGTATCGAACGCTTTTCTATAACTATTTTCATGATTGTCTCGTTTAATTGCTAGGAGGCCTACTAGTTTATTATTCATTACAATCTATTACTAGATTAGACATCAAATCCGTAATTGTTTGATCCCCCTAATTTGTAAAGCAACTAAGATTTGATGATTTGCTGCGTCAGAAATGATTATATCTTAGGAAGAACGCTCGACCAAATTAAATGCAACTGCTTGTGCTTGTGTTGTTTAGCTTCATCGATCTCTCTAATTCTTAAGGTTGCTACTAGATTAAACCTTTAGTGCTTGTCTTGGGTTGTTTAGTGGTTAAGGTTAATTAGATCGCTTATTTTCTAATTAACTACGACTAAGGAGAGATAGGAAAATAATTCCAACAGTGAATATTCAAAGTATGAATTAATATTTGCATCGATAATCAGTTGTAAAATTCCGATGTGGATGTTGACTTAGACCAAGGTTTGTTCTTTTGATTGATTTTGATACTTTAATTTGAATTGTTTCCTAGTTGTTCTTCTTAAAATTGTTTTCGTTATACTCAAAACTCCCCCATCCTTGTTCACATAGCATAAAACTAGGCTAAATACTCTCCATGGGAACGATCCTTACTTGCACTACTACCAGTATTTTTAGGAGTATAGATTTTATTTTTGGTTGCCTGCGACAGCACACCAAATTTTGGCATCGCTGCCGGGGTGGTTTTCTAGTTGAATTTTGTACTTCTTGTGATCCTTATTTTGTTCTTGAAATTTTTGAAAAAAAAATCGTTAGTTTTCGATAGTTATTTTTATTTATTTTTATTACTCTAGACTTTTTCCTGATATGTTTTTCATGGTTTATTAGAATTTCCTTGATTGTTTATGATTGTAACTCGATCTTCTAATCAAGGTGATTTTTAGTGCGATCCAGAAATAGAGGGAATTTTGTGCAAGTTAAGGAAGGAAGCTCGGAGAAATTCTGAAAAGAACGATCTGACTCTTGATTCCCTATTTGCTAGCAATTCTGATTTAGAAGGGGAGGAAGTCATGGCTAGATATCGAACTTTGAAAGAGCTTGCCGCCCCTGATTTGAATCAACAACCTTTATCCATAATGTTCCCTACTTCAGATGCTACTTCTTCTTTTGAATTAAAATCTGGACTAATACATCTCTTGCCCACTTTTCATGGCCTTGCAGGTGAAGATCCTCGCAAGCATTTAAAGGAGCTTCATGTGGTATGTACGAGTATGAAACCCACGGGGGTAACTGAACAGCAAATTAAATTAAGAGCCTTTCTGTTTTCATTGAAGGATTCAACTAAGGATTGGCTCTATTATCTCCCCTCCAGGAGTATTGTCACATGAAACAAAATGAAGAGTTTGTTTTTGGACAAATATTTCCCAACTTCAAGGGCAACCAACATTCGAAAGGAAATTTGTGGAATAAGGCAGCACAACGAAGAATCCCTACATGAATACTGGGAACGTTTTAAGAAATTATGTGCAAGTTGCCCCCATCATCAAATTAGTGAGCAGCTACTTATCCAATATTTCTATGAGGGCCTTCATTCCACTAATAGGAGCATGATTGATGCTGCTAGTGGATAAAACTCCCGAGGCCGCGAGAAACTTGATTGCAAATATGGCTGCCAATTATCAACAATTTGGCACTAGGCTTGACCTTCCATCTAAGCATGTTAATGTGGTAAATATATCCTCCCTTGAACAACAAATTACGAGTCTAACTTCTCTTGTTCGTCAAATGGTTGTAGGTAA
>NC_049910.1:6079418-6139418 GCF_001411555.2 Juglans regia | reverse complement strand
TAGTGGATGTTGTCTTAGACCAAGGTTTGTCCTTTTGATTGATTTCGATACTTTAATGGAATTGTTTATTAGTTGTTCTTCTTAAAATTGTTTTCGTTATACTCAAACCCTCCCCTCCCCAATCCTTGTTCACATAGCATAAAACTAGGCTAAATATTCTCCATGGGAACGATTCTTACTTGCACTACTACAGGTATTTTTAGGAGTATAGGTTTGATTTTTGGTTGCCTGCGACAGCACACCAAGCTCTCAATAGGATTGTATCCCTATCGACAGATAAATGTCTTCCTTTCTTTCAGGTGCTTAAGAAAGCATAAGATTGGGACACCAGGTGCGAGGATGCATTTACCCAGCAAAAGGAATATTTGGCTAACCCGTCATTGCTCAGCCACACCAAGCAAGGAGAACCATTGTCGTTGTACTTGGCAGTGACCCCAAACGCTGTATGAGATGCATTGGTATGGGAAGAAGGAAAGGAATAGAAGCCGGTGTATTATGTAGGCAGGGCCCTGAGAGGGGCTGAGGCTAGTTATCCAAAGGTTGAGTTAGTCACCTTCGTCATGGTGGTAGCAACAAGGCGATTATGGCCTTCTTTCCAAGCCCATCCGATAAAGGTGATTACTTCATCACCTCTGCAAAAGGTGTTGCAGAAACTGGATACCTCGGGATGGCTGGTCCAGTGGTCAATCAACCTAGGTGAGTATGACATCAGTTATATGCCAAAAAGCGTTGTGAAACGGCAGATCCTGGCTAACTTTGTTGCAGAATTTTTCAATTTCCAAGAAGAAATCCCTAAGTCACCCAAGAAGAACCCCTGGCAAGTGTATGTGGATGGGTCATTCTGCCAAGCAAGGGGAGGAGTTGGTGTGTACATGGTTGCAAACAAAGGGTAAGAGTCGTACCACGCCGTACGACTAGATTTCAAAGTAACAAACAATGAAGCCGAATACGAAACAGTGCTTGTCGGTTTAGCAACAATAAAGGTGTTAGGAGGTGAGGAGATTCAAATGAAAGCCGATTCACAGGTAGTAGTTGGGCAGATCACGGGAGAATATTTGGCGAGGGGGATCAAACTAATAAAATATCTCCATTAGGTTCAGGAGCAATGCAAATGCCTCAAGTACTTTCGAATTGAGAAAATTCCTCGAGGAGATAATTTCAAGCCTGATCGATTGGCACGAGCAGCCTCAGCAAAGCAAGAAGAGCCATTGCAATGGAAAGTTGATCTACAAATAGTAGGCAATCCAATGGTAGGAGAGCAAAGTCTGCAAATTAGAGATATGCCAAGATGGACTGACGAAATAAGAAAGTATTTGGAGACGGGTGATCTTCCCCCATCCAGGGAAGAGGCAAGTTAAAAAGCAGGGCGACTCGGTTTACTATGGTAGACAAGGTGTCATGAACGGGGGCAGGTAACCTTGTGTTGCATGTCTCGACGCTTCAAATGTCCATCCGATCCCAAGCGGAATTTGGGGGCGTCACACAAGGTGCTTTACAGGCGGGGTTTTTCAACCCCGTTGTTTAGATGTGTAACAAAGATGAAAGTAGAATATGTGATGAAGGAAATACACGAGGGGATATGCGGGGGTCATTCGGGAGGATGATTACTCGCCGCAAAGATTGTAAAGGCAGGATATTATTGGCCAAACATGCTCAAAGATGCAAAGGAGTTTGTAAAAAAATGTGTCCAATGCCAGATTCATGCACCAGTGCCGAACGCATCTCCCAAGGAGTTACAATCCATAACTTCACCTTGACCCTTTGCCTAATGGGGGGTAGACCTAGTAGGCCCTATGCCCCGAGCAATGGAGGAACCAAGTTCATCATCGCAGCCGTCAACTACTTTAGGAAATGGGCAGAGGCTGAGGCAATGGTAACAATAACAGCCCAAAGTGTGACGAAGTTCCTGTGGAAGGAGTAGTATGTAGATTCGGGATACCTCAGTGTATCATTTCTGACAACATAAGGCAGTTCGATTCTGAACACTATCGCCAATGGTGTACGGAGCTAGGAATCAAGGTCAAGAACTCTTCCCTAGGCCACCCCGAGGAGAACGGGCAAGTTGAAGCATCCAATAAAACCATCATGGAAATATTGAAAAAGAAGATAGGCGACTGAAATGGATTGTGGGCTGACGAGCTCTCGAAGACTTTATGAGCTTACAGGACAACACCAAAAACCTCAACGGGCAAAACACCTTTCGCCCTAGCGTATGGAAGTGAGGCCATGGTACCAATGGAAGTTGGGCTACCAAGCTACAGAAGAGAAAGCTTTGATCCAAAAACGAATGTGGCAAGGTTGGAAGAAAACCTAGATCTGTTTGAGGAGAAATGGACGAATGTAGAGGCCAGAGTTACAGCTTCTAAAAAGAAGGTAGAGCAATACTTCAACAAGAGAGTATGGCCTAGATGATTCAAAGTTGGCGATTTAGTGCTGAAGGAGACTGGTGTCACCACAGGAAAAGAAGGAAAGTTAGGCCAACAATGGGAAGGCCCTTATGTTATAGTAGCAAGCCACAGACCAGGAGCTTACCATCTCAAAGATGTCGTGGGGCGTGAACTACCCCACCCATGAAATGCAGAGCATTTACGAAAGTACTACATCTAAGGGGAAGATATGTAAATTTTTACTTTTACTAATTTATTTATCGATATCATTTTCAATAAGAGTAATTCTACTCTTAGGCCAGTTTACTCTCCAACATCACTCACTAATGATGTGGCAAACCCGATTTCTTAAAAGCGGTCTAATGCTCAAGTTCCCTCTCTCCCCCTCCCCCCTCCCTCCTTTGCTCTATCCCTTCCCTACTGAAACCTTCTTCTCCCCCTTCCCTCTACGAATCTCTCTCCCCCTTCCAAACCACTACCCCATTGACTTTGCTCTCCCCCCTCCCTCTGTCGAATCCCTCTGCCCTCCCGAAACTGAAGTTCAGTCACTCGAGAGAGCGAAAGCGAGCCCTAGTACAATGTTTGAAGTTCGTATTCTTTTGGTGCTTGTTTTCTCCTTTGTGCATTTCTTTTTTTTTTTTTTTTGGGTTCAAGCAGTAATTACTGGTGGGGTTTTATATGGGTGATTTTTGTGGTTTTGATCTTTTGTGACCTTTTTTTTCACCTAAATCATGGGCAACGAAGGGGTGAATCTCTTGCACTTGCCAATCTTTTGTATTGTTTCGATTGGAAATTACCTAGTGGAATGAAAGAGAAGGACATTAACATGGAAGAATCGACTAGTCCGGGCCTTACCCAGAAAAGAACACCACTGAAACTATTAGCATAAAGTTTTCATCTATATCATGCTTAGAGCTTTTTACTCAAATAAGAGAGAACATTCCTGCCATAATCGTTAAGAGTTTGATGTTCCAACTTTGCAAGGGCGTTACTTTTTGCCACAGTCACGGAATCTTACACAGGCATCTAAAACCTCACAATCTCTTCATGGACCCAAAGACACTACTGCTTAAAATAGCAAATCTTGGACTTAAATCTTGGACTTGCTCAATCATTTACCATGCCAATTAAGAAGTATACTCATGAGATATTGACTCTGTGGTATAGAGCTCCTGGAGTCCTTTTAGGACCTACCCATTACTCAACTGCTGTAGATATGTGGTCTATTGGCTGTATATTTGCTGAGCTCGTCACAAAGCAAGCACTCTTCCAAGGAGATTCTGAACTGCAACAACTCCTCCACTTATTCAAGTTATTAGGTACTCCAAATGAAGAAATGTGGCCTGGTGTAAGCAGCCTAATGCATTGGCATGAGTACCTCCAATGGAGGCCAAAACCTCTGCCAACCGTTATTCCTAATTTGGATAAAGATGGGCTGGATCTGCTATCTCAAATGTTGCAGTATGCGCCCTCAAAGCGTATTTTAGCGAAGAAAGCTGTGCAACATCCTTACTTCGATGATTTGAACAAGGACTCTCACCGACTAAACAGAAAAGCTATCAGGATGGGAAAGTTTCTGTTGTAGGAAATTTCATCTGCTTGCCTCAAGCAAACCTTCCAATACATGTTAAATTTTGCTTTAGGATGAAGAATTTGTTGTAGATTTGATTGTTGTGAACCCTACTTTTAATATTATAATGACAATATATTGTTGCTTAGGTGCCTCCATAATTTCAAGAATAAAAGAAAAAAAGGTCCATATGCATTATTTGGTTGGGCTTCAGTAGGGAGGGGGGAGAGCAAAGAAGGAAGGGTGGGGGGAGAGTAGAGAAGGAAGTGTAGAGGGAGAACGTGGGAGGAGAAATTCGAATGGAAGATTCGGGAAGAATGTGGAAAATGGCTGGAGTAGTCTAACGAATCGTTTTAAAAAATAAAAAATAAAAATAGAAAGCCAGCTTAGCTGGTGTGTGGTGTTGGACACTTAAGTGGCCTAAGAGTAGAATTACTCTTTCAATAATAAATACCTACACATATCTTTCCCATTTTTTCCTTGACTTTTTTGTGACAACCACAAAAAAACATGGCCAAGGCCTAAACGTTAAACGTAAAACGGTCGAGGGATCTCCCATCACTCTTTCTCATCAAAGGTGACGTGGTCGAGGAAATCTCTCACTAGCCTAAAACTTAAAGGTAAAATGGTAGAGGGATCTCCCGTGAAACCTTTTTGCCAAAGGTGACGTGGTCGAACAACTCTCCCACAAGCCTCAAACTTACAAGTAAAACGGTCGAGGGATCTTCCGTTGAGACATTCTCGCCAGGTGACGTGGTCGAGGAATGCTCCCACTAGCCTCGAACTTAAAGGTAAAATGGTCGAGGGATCACCCATTCACTCCTTCTCGCCAAAGGTGATGTGGTCGAGGAACGCCCCCACTAGCCTCAAACTTAAAGATAAAACGGTCGAGGGATCTCCCGTTGACACCTTCTCACCAAAGGTGACGTGGTCAAGGAACTCTCCCACTAGCCTCAAACTTAAAGGTAAAACGGTCAAGAGATCTCTCCTTGACACCTTCTCACCAAAGGTGATGTGGTCAAGGAACTCTCCCACTAGCCTCAAACTTAAAGGTAAAACGATCGAGAGATCTCCCGTTGACACATTCTCACCAAAGATGACATGATCAAGGAACTCTCCCACTAGCCTCAAACTTAAAGGTAAAACGGTTAAGGGATCTCCCGTTAACTCCTTCTAGCCAAAGGTGACATGGTCGACTAACTCTCCCACTAGCCTCAAACTTAAAGGTAAAACGGTCGAGGGATCTCCCGTTGACACCTTCTCACAAAAGGTGACGTGGTCGAGGAACTCCCCCACTAGCCTCAAACTTAAAGGTAAAAATGTCGAAGGATCTCTCGTCAACACCTTCTCACCAAAGGTGACGTTGTCTAGGAACTCTCCCACTAGCCTCAAACTTAAAGGTAAAACGGTTGAGCGATCTCCCGTTAATTCCTTCTCACCAAAGGTGACGTGGTCGAGAAACTCCCCCACTAGCCACAAACTCAAAGGTAAAACGGTCTAGGGATCTCCCGTTGACACCTTCTCGCCAAAGGTGACGTGGTCGAGAAACTCCCCCACTAGCCTCAAACTTAAAGGTAAAACGGTTGAGGGATCTCCCGTTGACACCTTCTCTCCAAAGGTGACGTGGTCGAGGAACTCTCCCACTAGCCTCAAACTTAAAGGTAAAACGGTTTATGGATCTCTCGTTAACTCCTTCTCCCCAAAGGTGATGTGGTTGAGGAACTCCCCTACTAGCCTCAAACTTAAAGGTAAAACGGTCAAGGGATATCTTGCTAACTCATTCCTGCCAAAGGTGACGTGGTCGAGGAACTCCCCCACTAGCCTCAAACTTAAAGGTAAAACGGTCGAGGGATCTCCCGTTGACACCTTCTCACCAAAGGTGACGTGGTCAAGGAACTCTATCGCTAAGGACGTTTAAGGTTAAGGTATGAACAACATATCTTTGCACAAATCACTAAGAAATAGCGAAAGGTGCTTAGTATCCAATAAACAAAATTTTAGGCGTACAAGGCATCAAAAAGAGTTAAGTTGCTCCCTTGCGTGGTACAAAGCTTTAACAATAACAACGCAATGTCATTACATGCAAAGTGTCAAAAAAAAAGTTAAAGTATTCCCTTACGGGGTAGAAAGCCTTCAAAATACCCAGGTCATAGGATGGGCGAAGGAAGGCATCTAGAATCTCAACCCGACCAAAGGAGTGGCAAACGTGAAGAGTAACCTCACTGGCACAAATAGATTTCCAGTTCAAATTGTGCAGGTATGTCTCAGGGTTGCGAAGAAGAAGCTCACGAAGTTGTTTTATACCAAGTTTGAAGCCTATACGCCAGGCTCACAACCGAACTTTGGGAGTGGCTGCCTGTAGGGGAAGAACCCGATTAAGGTCTTGTTGGGAAGTCTCCAATGCAAGAGTCAGCTCGGACACCTTTTTCTCTAAAATAGAGATTTTTTTTTTGGTAGACTCAACAACATCGCTGAGTTGGAGATATTGGCGGTCACTATCTTTAAGGGGAAGAGTCAATCAAAGCTTTCTCTGCCTCAGCTTTCACCCCTTTCGCCACACCCAACTGTATGGTCAGTTCCTGCCACTCGTCTTCTAGGGAAACTAGGCGAGAGGCATAGTCATAATTGGTCTAATTTAACTCCTCAAGCTCTACCCTCGCCCGATCAAAGCTAGCTACCATGTCATCTTACCCCTTCAAGGTGAGCTCTTCCTAAGTGACCAATTCATCTCTTTCCTTCTTAAAGGCCTCCACCTGGGCGACCAAGTCATCCCGATCTTGCACAGCCACCTCAGCCTAGCGAAAGCAAGCAGCCAAGTCATCCCAGTCTTGCACTGCCACCTCAGCCTGGTGAAGGCGAGCAGCCAAGTCATCCCGATCCTACACAGCCACCTCAACCTGGTGAAGGCGAGCAACTAAATCATCTCACTCCCTTCCAAAGTGTAGTCACTTCTTGGCAATAGTGATCGGTGTCCGCAACAAAACGTGCCAACTCTTCCCGAAGTGAATCAACTTGTTCATGGAGAGCAGACAATTTATCATCAGTCGTGTGGGAACGAGTTCCCAGCTGGGACAACTCATTGGCCATTTGATTCATTTCCTCCTCTGGACGTATCCTATCTTCTACCAAGTCGGTAGCAAGGCGATCAACCCCCAAAAAAAATAAAACAAAAAAATATATTTGTCAAAACTGATGAGAAAAGTATACGGGAAAAAATAATGGGAACAAAAATATTATCGGTGCAAAAATATTTCGGAGATGTTGAACGGCGGCGTTCAAAGCCTCTTCATGGCTAGCATGTGAGGAAGGCGAAGAGCCCGACAGATGAGGACTAGAAGATCCTCTCAGATTGAAGGCCTGAAAAGGGGTGTTAGCAAAATGTCCCCAAGGAGAAGCTCCCTCGACTTGCCCAGGAGGAATGATTGAAGGAATGCCAATAGGTACATCAGCATGAAGACCCGAACACACTTCAGCTTCATCTGGAGGAGGGGATGCCTGATTAAGTTGAAGGTCCTCCTCAGGAACAATCAAGGATGGCTCGCCCTTTCCCCTAGGAGAAATACTAAAGGGAGGAGAAGGGATCAAAACCTTGCTCCCACTAGCAAGGGAAAGTGTCGGGAACACAAAAGGCAAATCGGGAGTAACTCCACCCTAAATTGTTGAAGAAAGAGATGAACCAAAGACCGTTGTTGTTTCCTCAACATATTCCTCCTCGACATGATCCACCCGTGGAGATTCTGCAGGAATAGCAAGTGACCGAACAGTGCCAAGCGGGGATAAAGGCAATGTGATGTAGGATAGAAGTGAGAAGGAGGAGTAGAAACAGAGTAATAGGAAATAGAGAATAGAAATGAAAGAGAAGAGAGGAAGAAGAAGAAAGCAAAGAGGGATTGGAAGGAGGCGGCTAGCGCTCAACTCTGCATTCAAAAATAACAACTTTCCAATGTTCCTTAAGATGTCTTTAAGTACTAGAGCAATACAAACCCTAAATGAAATAACTAACACATTAATAAAATAACAAAATAGAAAATGTCTTTAAATAGTAGGGTAATACAAACTCTAAATAAAATAGACAAGACATTAATAAAATAAATAAAACATTAATAGGAGATGTCCTCATCACAATGTAAGCAGAGGAGACTCGAAGGATTGGAAGTCTGCTTGAGTAGACGGAGGCAACATAAGCAAGTCAGGATTCAAAAGGATGACATCATCCTCTCCCAAAGGGATGTCATCGCCTTTCTTCTACAAATCATCCACCAGTGTGCTTGAAGGCTGAGCAGCAACCTCAACAGCAACCTGCGTCGTGATTTTGGCCTCGAGGTCTTCTTCGGCTAGAGCCATCACATCATCCATGGAGAGAGTTGGTGGCGCCACAAAAGTAGTCAATTCACTTGGTTTATCCCAAGGAGCCACCAACTTGGTGCTCCCACTCGTTCGGGATGTCTTTTCACTCTGTTTCGCCCGAGGAAGAGCCAATTTAATATCCCCACTCGCCTGGGGCACTGATCGGTACAAAACTACAAGTGCACAATATTGTAGTTTTATAGTAAAGTGATGAGAAGAGTATCCTCCTCAAGGATTGGTAACTTACCTTTGACAAATACCGAAATTATATTAATCTCAACTTTATTTAGAAAAGTCACTAAGATTTTTGTAATTGTAATTTAAAATAAAATTAACTCAAAGAAAATCTATACTCAAAAGAAAAGAAAACTGTTCATTCGAAGATCAGATTAATGAGGAAGAAAACTTCTAAGAAATCGATTTCACCTAATCCCTCACTATGCTCTACTCATATAACTAATTGAATTTAATTCCCTCTGTTTCTCTCTCTCTCTCTTTTTTTCTTTTTCTTTCATGCATTCTGTGTTCTGCTCCTTCGCCCTCTTCTTTTTTAGAAATGCGAATTCAAAAATCTCTTGCTCGTCCGTGCGTGCAGAAGCCTTTTCGTGCGTGTTGTTCAGCTCTCACGACTTGCGTCCCGCATGTAAATGCCGAAGGCCCATTTTTTTCTCCAACAACCCAGCGTCCAAGTCAAACCAGCCTTGCATCTCATTTATAAGTCAACCAAAAGTGCCCACACGTGAAACTCTCATAAAAACCAAATCGCCAAAATCATTCTCTACCCCCTTCTTTTCGTCAATAGAAACCCACATAAAGCCAAAACTTCATGCGTGCTAAAAGGTCCCTCTACGTAAAACTCTCTCTTGGCTTTTATTTTTTAAAGTGCCTAATTCTTCATTAAATGAGAGAGAGTCACAAGACAATGGGCTGCCAAAATTACAATCTTTCATTTTCTTTAAATCTGAAAAAAAAAATTAAATAACAACAATGAAGCCAAAAATCAACAAAAATAAATAAATTTAGACCAAAGTTAAGGTTAAGAAGTGATAAAATATTCTAAATTATGCAAATCATCAGGCACCGTTTCGCTCGGTTGCTCCCGAAGAGGAGCCAACTTACCTCGACTCGATGCAAGAAGTCACGCTTTTATGAGATAGACTCATCTAAACGAGGCGAAACACGAACCCTCTTAAGTTTTCTTTTGCCCAATTGCACCAAGGCGGCTTTTCCTCTTCAAATCGCCCGCCGGTGAGGAGGCACCCAAAAACTCACGTCCCGATATATGGGTCTGAATAGAAACCATCAGAAACTTCTCAATATTGCTAGGGGTCAAAAGCACATCCGAAATGCATAACTTGGGATGAGCCTAGACCCAAGAATCTACTAGCTTCACACAGGCCTCCTCATGTGGTGAAAGAAGAACCTCAAAATCATCCACATTAGGAACAGGAAACCAACAAACCCTAATAGGAAATTCTCGAGTAGAAGCTTCGTCAACAGGGAATTCCCAGCCCGAGCCAGAGAGCAAGAAAAATTTGTTGGTCCAATCTTTTGCATGATAATACTCACGCTCTAGTTCAACCAATTTACTACGGGATCTAAAGCTACAAAGATTCCCCCCCAAATGCCTAAACCCATGTAGGGACAAAAATTCACGTGCGGTTAGATCAAGGTACTCATTGCCTAGGGATTCCAGTACCCTTCGCCACAAGACACAACAAGCCATCAAAATTCTCCAGGCACCAAATGAGTAGAGCCGAGCCCTAGGACGTCTAACACATCGCGAACTGGTTGCACGAAGGGCAATTGAAGCCCCATGGTGAATATGGCAAAATAAAGGGCAATAGAAATGGCCATACATTTTGCATCAACAGCTTTTTGGTTTGGAGTAGGGGCCCTCAAGTCAACATAATCAAGAAGAAATGGTTGAAGACCAGCGAGAACCCGCGATATAGATGCTGGAGGAGTAATGGCAACTCGAGGAGAGGAGTTGCGGGGTGGTGAAGGGATGCGAGCAGAAACCACAACCTTGCCATTGGAAGAAGAAGAAGCCATGAATGAATGAAAGAAGTCGGGAGAGATGAAGAGGGCAAGAACTCAGAAAGTTAAGCAAGAAATGCGAAAGAGACAGAAGTTCAAAAGATGAGGGAAAACAAAACACCAAAGGGCATTAAATAGGAGTTTAGGTGAGATGACGGCTGACATGCCAGAGGAATGGAAAGGAAACGACGCCCAAATTCAAGTCCCATCACACCATGTGTAATGAGACTTCACAGGGTAACTAGAGAGGACATCCCGAACGGTTAGCCCCCACATGGGCTTGGACCTTTGCTCTACCCTAAAGCATGCTCCATTACTGAAAAGCTCAATGTTATCAGGAGGACCCAGCCCACTGCAAATACCAACTGTGTTGCCACCCAACGGCGATAAAGGATAAGAACGGTTATCATTTGAAGTCTAATAAGGGATAAACCTCCATCTCCATATTTGAATTTGAGTAATGGATAACTATTATCACCTAAGGAATAGAGGCAGTTCAGCGAGCTCCATATAAGGAGAGAACCCAGGTACATAAAAGGGATCGGATTCTAAAGAATTACATTTATTATTTTTAGTAACTGACTTAGGTATCGGAGGCTTTCTATTGAACCCCCTAGCCATCTATTCTTTGGTTGCAGGTAATCGTGAGGTGGCGGTGGTGAAACATGTCCAAAACAGCCTTCTTACTTCCATTTGACCCTCTTTAAAAGGAATACATAAAATGCTACAATCTAGGAAATCATTACCAACTAAGCAGCAATATTTCAAAACAAGTAGATAAGAATTTTAACAATTAGATAAGCCTCCATCATCCACGATTCAAGTAGCAGTTTCTGCATTGGTATCAGCCTCCAAGTTTGCATCAATTGCTAGCCACTTGGAAGAACTTGACTCCAGCAAGTTTTGATGAAAATAGGCAGTAAATGGGTGAAGTCGCTTGAGTTTCGAAAGTTGCAGCCAAACTAAGTCAGACTTAGAATGCTTTTTCAACTACACTAAAAATTTGTAATAACCCCCTCGTCTGGTAGTAACAAACTGATGATCAAGTATAGATCTGATCTCATCTTTAGGGGCTATATTTTTAGGCACTTGAATAATTGCACATTGCTGGGTTGGTGTATCTGGAGTTGTTGGCACAAGTGCATGGGTCGTGACAAATAGAGCAGGGCAAAAAGAGTATCGCACTACAACATATACTACTTTTTGCCAAGAGGAACTATAGTCAGAAAAAATATATACTTTGTGACAAAAAGTTTTTTCTCACCAAATTGGTCCGTGGCAGCTTGGTGGCATATAACTGGTGAAGAATGTCTCTTTTTCCACCAAAAGTTTAATTCATGACAAAAAAGTATTTTTCTCCACGACATTAATGGCGGAGAAAACATACAAAATTTCGTAACAAATAGTACTAGACCTACCCTCAGCTCATGAGAAATGAGTGAATTTCCCATGAAATTCAGTGGTGGATAATTGTTTTACCCATGAGCATGTTCATGGAAAATGCTTGCATTCCTGTTTTTTCCCAAGAAAAATAGTCATGGCAATTATAGATTTTGCATGTCCAGCATTCATGAGAAATAATCATTTTCAACCAAATACATAGTCAAAACTAATTTGATAAAACCGTCAAAAGAATATCACAGCTTTAAGACTAACTCAACTATATAACAAATTAAAGGTCATTCACTTCATAAAACCAACACCTGAAAAACTTCAACAAAAATATCATAAATATAAATTATATATATCATAATACTTTTACACATTTTTCAACTGGGTTAACCAGTCAATCAAGGCTGGCTGATTTAGGGTACATGTTTGCAAATAGGGGAGTACAGGAGGTAAGCCAACTACATCAGTAATGTTCATAACAAAATCCTTGTACATGTATACATATTTCTTGTTCTAGACACATTACTGCAATAACATGTGTGCTCCAATTCAACTCCATTCATGGTTGGTTGCAAAGCTTCTTAATCCACAAATATGAGGGGCTCATAGTTACCTGAAAAAACCATTTACTGATCTGTATTAGCCATTAGAAAACATTTCTTACCTAGCTACTAGGACATATGCTTAACAAATCATATTTAGAAAGATGATACAAACAAGTTAGAATCTGGGACGTTTTGTGGTTTACAACCTCTATTTAATAGCCATTGAACAATATTATAAGGGACTTCAAACAATAACTCATTGTAATAATTTTGATCATAAAACATATATACAACACCATATTATTTCAGCCATAAATATCCCACCATTTTTCAAATTCATAAACAACCATCTCTTACTGCTTTTACATACTTGCTGCGCTATATGTATAAATATATATATATTTACTTTATTTCCCCCAAGCCCTATAATTCATGAGTTGTGCCACCTGAAGTAATACATACCTCAAATTTATTCCTAGCCATTTACATTTTGACTACATCTATCTAAGGTGGCACCATCAGTTTTTATCCAAACATACTCCAACCACAATTTGATATATTTTTATATTTATACATATATAACCAAATTGTAAAGCACATTGCCACCTTCCATGTGCAAACAGAGATGTACTAGGATAAGTCATAACTAAGTTAATTGTAAATAATTAGAATCTCAGCAAATAACTAAAGAATACTTACTCCTGTCCAAGGATTACATCAAAAAAATGTGCATGAATATCTGAATTAATGCAGGCTGGTGCCCTGGTCTAGAACCTGCATAGAATAAAAAGACTAATATTATTTTAATGTTAAGTCTGAAATAACCAATACACAAAGTCTACAAACCAAATCATACTAAAGTATAAGATAATCACCTCTTGATGATAACTAGAAGTCTTCTGAAACAATAAAATTCTTTCCTAAATGTATATATGCAACCAACCCTAAATGTATATATGCCATGGCTTTTGGATTGATACAATCCACAAAAAATGCCTACAAAAAATTCTGCTGGACCCAAATTCAGCAGATGCCTAAGCATCTTGTTGAGTTTCTCTATGAGACTCACTTTTGTAGTACTAGTTTATAAATGATGAAGTCATAGTACAAGTATTTTTTTTTCCATTTTCTAAGAAAAGGTTGGAACAACTGAGTAAGGGCACATCATAGCATGCAAAAATGTGTGCATACCAATACATCTACTTATATATAAATGCCTACTTCTAGATATGAATAAGAAAGGCAACAATAACTCAAGTGCAAACGGATCCAAGCACAAAGGTGTAGGCATAGCGTTTTAAAGTGGGGGATGGAAATTAGATGACTGAAAATTTAGAAGAATATGGTATTATCTGAAAGCTGAAAATAGGTATAGACAAACCTTGGTTATGCTCTCAATTTGATCTAAGAGGGAACAACTCGGTGACGCAACGTTACTGACTCAATCTCATCTTCACGATCTTTCGATGTCAAAATATGGACAGCATGAGGTAATGAATCAAAGCATGCTGCAGCCCAACTCTCATCTATTCTTGCAAGCTCTTCCCTCAGTTACATCATTTTACTGTAACAGAAAACAGGGACAATGAGAAGAAGAAACAAGCAAATATGCACAGCACAGCTTATATAAATAAGGTTCAACATCACACTTGGTTAGATAGTATCTAGCACATGATCCCTAAATTTCAAATGAGGACTGTCATGCCAGTTTTTACAACTATTAAAACAGTGTTAAAACAGGACTACTATGCACCATAATCATAGGGATAGTATTAAGTTAAATCAAAACTAAAATTATGGCAGTTAAACGTTTTCCACTGGACATTATTAGTGTTCTCAACATCAGTGTTCCCCATAAAAAAGGTTACATCAATAATCATTTTAATTATTTACTACATAAGAACAAAATTATATGAGTAGGATATACATGAGTACATCCAAGTCATAACTATACAAAATTATATTACAAAGATTTAAATGTAGGTATTATATTACCTATGTGGTTGGCAGCTTGATGGATCTTTGTGGCTTTTAGAACACTCAATCATTCAACTTCTAGCTCACCAAGAAACAGTATATAAAGCAACACTAAAAGTTCCATAGTATCATCTTAATCTTATGCAATTTCATCAAAAGGGAAGTAAAGGATTGGACTGTTAAGGTATTATTAGTAGTAAATATTAAAGGCTAGAATTTGTTAGTAACTTAAAGTTATAAATTACTTTTATAATGGCACAGTGCAAGCATCCAAAAGAAACAATGGCACTCTACACAAAACAGATATAATAAACAACTGGAGAATTAGAGAACACATACCTCTGGAATGTTGAGCAGGGTAATGGCCAAGGCCAAATTGACACTAACACGAAAACCTTGTAAAAGAAGCATGACAATGTTCACAAACACCCAATTCTTGTGAAATGACACAGCATTTTAACTCAATGAATTCAGGAGCACACATTAGCAGTCTCAGGTTGCACACAAAACAGGTTGTACGGCATCCAATTAATTCAAAATTCAACTAAATCAATATGCACTCATAGACATAACTCAATTTATAAGGCATATCAACATGCGTATCGCCCATGTAATCCAATCCAACATAAATATACATATTCTATCACCTAACACTTGAGTTCAATACGACCCATTACACAAAATATAATCATCTAACCCTCATATTACATTCAGTATGCATAAAACTCATAAAATTCAACACTTACAAATACGTGGGAAAAATGCTGAGCAAGGGCTGTTTGGAGGGGCTGAGAGAGGCGTTGGGGTTGGGGTTGTCGAGTGCTCTGCACAGAAGAAAGGGAGTGGCGGAAAGGTGGGCTTTTGGCTGCGGATCTGGGTGGTGGAGACCCATGAGAGAAAGAGGGAGTTACGGGAAAGGGAGAGATCGTGGGGGAGCTGGGGGATGAACAGAGGGAGCCTGCGAGGGCCTATCAGTGCCGTCGACAACAAACTGCAGTGGCTTAGGTGCGGGTTGCGACGACGACGTGGAGAAGCCGAGAGGGAAGGAGGCTTGTTTCAGGGGAGGAAGAGAGAGAGAGAGAGGCGTAGTGGGGAGGCTGGGTTCAGCGAGGCGTGGTCGCCGGTGAAGTGGTGGTCGCGTGGTGCTGTAGTGGTGGTCGGCGGTTGGGCTGTGGTCGAAGGAGAAGAGAGGGAATAGGGGAGGGGTTCCGTCACTGCAAGGGGGAGGGAGGAGAGAGAGGGAAAAGAGAAGTGAGGGGGAAAAGAGAGAGTGAGGTTTTAATTTAGGCGCTTCATCTTTGGTCTTCAAATTGGTATGGGTATGGCGGTGAATATTTAACTCATTTGCGTCGATAGAACGTCGTATCAAATATTTTCCCCGCAAACCCCCCCACCCCCAAAACAAAGTATGGTTTTACTCACCGCATAATCTGATGGTAAAAAAGGTTTTTTTTTCCCCACGAACAAATTTCATGAGAAAATATAATATTTAATTTTATTATTATTTTTGGCGGGTATTTATCGCCACAAAAATAATAATGTCGTTGCAAATACTAATAATCCAAAATTAAAAAAAGTTTGGCAAGCAAGATTATTTTCGACGATAACGCGTTGGTGAAAATAGCTAACAATTTTGTCACAAAAAACGAATAACCCACGATTTCTGGAAAGTTTATTTGCGACGACTTTTTATTGTCGCAAAAAACATTTTTGCCTTGACAAAAAGTTATTTCCCACAACGGTTTACTTGCTGACATGATCTCGTGGCAAAAAGCTTGTTTTTTTTGCCACGAACAATTTTTGTGTCATTAGCACACTATTTGCCACGATCGTATATATTGGAAAAAGAATTCGTGGGAAAAGCCCATATTTGTTGTGGTGAGTGACTTTCAAAAGTTTTTTCAAATTTGAAGGTTACTGTACATACATCAAATACATATTTTATTAATTATTTCTCTCTCCCTTTCTTTCTATCACATATTTTATTACAATTAATATATTAATTTGACTTAGTGATATATTAATTTATATAATAAGAACATGATTATTACTTAACATATAATAAATAGAATAGTAAAATATGATAAAATTAAATAAATTAATAATTAAAAAATTAAATATTTTTGAAATTATTAGTTATTCATTACCATATAATGAATAAATATATAATCTAATGTGGAGATTTGATGTGAATAACCAAAATCAAATTCATCTTATATTATTTTATTATTATATAATGAAAAAATAGTTATTCAAATGTGAAGATTTATGTGAATGGAATAGTCAAAAGTCAAATTTCACTTATATTAATCAAAATTGTCCTTTAACTTTAACTAATGCAATGAGAGTGCTCTAAGGGAACTAATATTGTTGTTTGGGTGTAGAGAAAGTGAAGCAAAAATAACTTCTTTTTTTTTTTTTGGTGTTGGGGGGGGGGTTTAATGGATTATCTAAAATTATAATTTCTGACTGGTAAGATGAGTTTTGCTACATATAATTACTTTTATGTATTCTTTGTGCATTTCAATAATGTGATTGACTAAAGTAATTATTTTATATTAAAAAAATATTATATAACTAATCACATTAATGAAGTGCACAAAAAAATACCTAAAAGTAGTTGTACTTCAAATTTTTGGGTCAAATATGGCTGATTATTTGAGAAGAGACGCATTGAAAAAAAGAACTAGAGACAAAGACTGGTTGGGCAATTACACCGCTTCGAACAATAGTTCCACTTGGGGAGAAAGAAGAGTCAGATTTAATCAAGCAAGTAAATACCATTGAGCAACAACTACTGAACCATTATCAAAGGTAGAAGCCTTGTAAGGATTGGTTGTGATGCCATCAGATTTCTTGGTGTAAAATTGCCGGTACACTGAGTCAACGTCGGTGAGATAGTAGGTGCCCGGGGAAGGGGAGCACCCCTACCCATGGTGCAAAGAGCACCAAGCATCATCAAAATGGGCCTTACAATTAATATCAAGAGTTTACATTCAAGATCGTAACCACCAAAGTTCTAGCAGACGCCATAATGAAATTCCTGAGTAAATTCCAGCAGGAGACATTAAAAAGGAAATATAGAATTTCACTCAAAACCTCAAAGCGACAAGAATTCAAATTTGTTATCAACAGTTTAATCAAGACAATCACTCATTTATGCAAAAGTTTAGGAAAAAGACGATGACTGTTCATGTCATGATTTAAGAACAACTTTCCTGATAGATGAAGAATTAATGGAGACAGTGATAATCAGTCTATATCACTCTCAATAGATAGTCATGCTGCCTTATAGCAGAGTGCCCCATATCATCATGCTGCACTTTGTTCTTATCTTCTTCCCCTTTAAAAGTTGCCAATAAGGCAAAACCTACCCCTATCCTTCTCTTCCTTAAAAAGCGACCGCATTCTACTCCCCTCTTCACTCTTTAAATATAAGTACTCAAGCTGTTGTGGCCGGCGTTGTGGTTTTCTTAGGCAGTTGATATACTTGCAGTCATAAAATGCGTAAGTATTGCGCATTCATTTTAAATAAGTAAATAAATATAGAATTCACATAAAAAAAATAAATTAATATAATAATAAATCTCACTTTTTTAAAAATGAATGTTCGACGTTTGCGCACTTCATGAATGTATTCATCATTACTCTTTTTAATTTCCGTCAAACAAAGGAAAACAAATTATTCTCCTCAAAAAATAAATTTGACCGAAAATAAATTATTTACCCTACTTTATTCCAAAGCAAAAGGCAGCACGAGAAAAAAGAAGTTTTATTCCCTCTTCATTGTACCAGAGAAGCTAGCATGAAACCAGCTGGCCGTCATTTCACTAGGCTTTTTGCTACATCAAGCTTTTGATATATTTATTTGGCAGCAAACTGTCACATTCATTCAGTGCTCATATTTATTGAACGAGAGTTGTAATTGCAGCTAGTTCATTCAATTGAAAATTCAATGGGCCAAACGAAGCTGTACAAGAATGGTCCTGCTCTTAGAAACCATCTGAGCCAATGCCATACGCATTTTACAACACTCATGCATCTCTCTTTCTCGGATGATTTCAACCGTTCCCATGAAGAGAATGCTAACACTTAGCAGTTTCATGGAATTGTAATTTAATGCTTGAAAATAAGTATAGTTCACTGTTTGAAACAAGTACTATAAGTTGGTAAGTAATAAACTCAAAACCCTAAATGCATATCCGGACACATATAGCTTAAACCGTATAGGGAAAGTATGAGAAAACAACTATGCATGTGAACCACAGTTAACGTACCTTTTGCATGCTTGCGTAGGGGCCATAAGTGTTCTGTATTTTAAGCTAAAGCAGTCACAGGGCAACTCTCCTTTGGCAAGTCATAGGGATTAAAATCTTGGTAATTGTATACATTACTCATATTACCCTCCCAACCTGCTAAGGGAGAGGCGCCCTATAACCGGTTCGCTTATTGAACCAAATTACTGATCACCCTTGTTTTTTTATCTGCATTGTACTGCTTCTGGGTGTTGGAAGTGACATCTTGGCAAGCTTTTATATTCACTTTGGTTTGTGCTCCAGTGAGAGAATAAACCTTAGAAGCAATGGCATATGCTTCACTGTTGATGCTATGGAAGAGGATATTCTTGGGGATCTGCCTTTCTTTTGTTGGGGAGGGGGGCAAAGGGGAGAGGGTTCATTTCACGCCAGACATCTTTATCTTCTTCATCGATCCATGACCAAATCTTGAAAAATCTCTTTCCAAGATAAAAATGATTCTTTTGTTGCTTTGAATGTATGGGAGAAGTCGGAAAAGCAGCTGAGAGGAGAATCGGATGATGAGGGGCCTTTAGTACAGAATGCCCTCATGCATTCTTTTCCTTCCACTTTGCTTTATTCTTCGGCTTTTTTAGTATTTATTCTTTGGACAGCAATACACCAACATCCTTCTGTCTCGAAACCAGGTTTGACTCCCTAGCTGATTTGCCAAAATTATGAACCCATCTGCAAAGTTTTTCAAATTGAAATTGGCATCAACAATGTATTAACTAAAGCTCAAACAGTACCTTTTATCAATATTCAATACGCAATAAAAAGCCCCAGAGAGATGCATAACAAATAAAAAATGATAATAGCTGATATTCCATGCTTGAAAAGCAGAGGATCTGAACATCTTGTACTTCGTCACATGGGAATGCCTCTCCTCGTGCAAAATCTTTTGTCCCATATATATATATTCTTTGAAAGAAGAAAATTAAATTTGTTTTGTTAACTTCATTGACAATGGGATCAAGAACAAAACAAATATTCCAGAGTTCCCCATTTGATATCGTATATGCCAAACAGTAATGTCATGTTCGGCTGAGTGGAAGTACGAATACTATCCTGAATAAGATTCCACTAAGGCCTCCTAAAGTGGTTGATAGATGGCCAAAAGTTCAAAATATGCATTTTTTTGGGGCTTGTGTTTTGTTTTCAAGCAATACTACTCTTCATTTTAGATTTCTCTCTCTCGCTCTTTTTTATTTTTCAATTAAACGGCGGCAACTTGAATTGAATCTCTCTTGTTAGGGCGGCAGTAAATACCTTATATCCTACAAAACTCAACTGTACATTAATACAGTCAGGTATGGAAGGCGACCAATGATGGATTGTTCTCTACCATGGAAACTTTTAAGAGACCGTTATCCTTCTTTCTTAATACTTACCCAAATTGCAGTTTTTGCTTAGGAATTGTGGTTTGATGTAGTATCTGTGGATGAAAAGTGCAGCTTTGTGGAGTTCCTCTTGCCTCAAAATGTGTAAGCTGTTTGCATGGTAATGTGGGACCAGTAAATCATGTTTTTCTTTGAAGGGTTACAGGGCTGGTGATGTTTGGAAGTTTTTTACTTCCAAATCAATTTCAATTGTGGAGTGATGTTGATAATCTCAATCTCCGCGGAGACACTTTGAATTGTGGAGTGATGTTCTAGATATTGCTACACAAATCAATTTCAAGATTGTTGATGTTTTTAGAGAAGGAAATATGCTGGCTGATGGCTTGGCAAATTTGGGATCTGATGGTCATAATGCTTGTTTCTTTTCTGCAGCTGAGCTTCCTTCCACAACATCTCATCGAGTTTTATGTGTTAGGCAAGTCTGCCTACATTTAGACATGGCTTATAAGTTTTTGTTTTCTATATTCTTGTAGATGGTAATGCTGTAAAAGGTTTCCTGCAACATTAAGTGAGGTCTTTGCTGAAAAAAAAAAAAAAAAACCCTCTCTCTTTCGGGATCTTAGAAAAAGAAAATATTTTAACCACAAAATGATTACACAAAAGTAAACTCATTAACTGACATGACTTAATGCGAAACGTCAGATTATAAAATTATTTTTATTATAAAATAGATTTATGATTCTATAAAGTCACATCAATTGATAGATTTATTTTGTATAATTTTTTTATATCGCAGTTCTCCTTCAAAAAAAAATAAAAGACTTAATAGAGATACCTTTTGCTCCCAAGAATTAGACCCAAATTTAAA
Source organism: Juglans regia (assembly GCF_001411555.2). Taxonomy (NCBI): domain Eukaryota; kingdom Viridiplantae; phylum Streptophyta; class Magnoliopsida; order Fagales; family Juglandaceae; genus Juglans; species Juglans regia. The sequence continues at coordinate 6,118,657 of NC_049910.1, read as the reverse complement.
GTAAAGTGGGCATTAGGACCCAAATTAAAACCAGACACACAAAAAAAAATAAATAAATAAATAAGCAAATAAAATTAGGGTCAGGTCAACCATAAGACCAGACTCGCTAGAGTCGGCTAGACATAACTATAGTTTTTTGAAAATTCAAAGGATTGGAAACGTGTTGATATCTACGACACAGTATATACAAACGGACAATAAAAAACCGTACAAGAAAAAAGAAACAAGCTTTGGTTTGCATTGCCAACACTTCTTCGCTTATGACAAAGTTGAGCTGCATTAATATTTCCGCCAACTGTTTTTTTTTTTTTCTTCTTAATTTATTTGTTGTTTTAGCAATCTACAGCTCTTTTCTTTTTCTGTTTATTCATCAGTCAGTACCGTTCTTGATGGATCATTCTTTCTGCTTATTTGTAGGCGATTACCAACAACCCAAAACGAACAGAGTAAACAAGAAATATGCCTGTTAAAGGTTAGAAAAAGGGGGGCCAAATTAACGATTTCACCTTTTTCCAAAAGGTTGATTTGAACAAAAACTTTGTTCAGTGATTAACAACAAATACTGCTCAAAAATAGAGAAAATTTGTGTTTAACAGATCAATTTTGCAAGATTTTTGCTTTTCTCATTGAAATTAAGACCTGAGGCAAAGCTGAAAGCATGAGTTGTATTCATCTTAGTCATGCAAACAGAAATCAACCCATTCTTAGGAACCTTAGTACTATGAATGTGTTACGATTCTACTTTGATTAAGTATGAGATTGGTTGGTAGTTTATAAGTCTCTAGACACCCTTCTCTTGTAAATCAGTTTTTAAAGGTGAGTTCTACCTAGTGGATTAATAACAAATGGTATCAGAATCACCCCACATATGCAGTCAATGTTGACACGGTTGCAATCGTACGGCAGGGCAATGTTCGTTCGGGACTAGGAAAGACTTAGCATACAATCAGCCTGTGTGAACACCGGGACCGTCGTGGACATCGGCTACGGAGCGTGGTGGGGTGGTTGTTACGATCCCATATCGACTAAATATGAGATTGGTTGGTGGTTTATAAGCCTTTAGACACCATTTCCTTATAAGTCGGTTTTCAAGATGAGTTCTATAGTGAATTCATAATAGAATGATACAAGCTTGTATGGACAAAGACCTTATTTATAACCAAGAATAGCTGTGAAAGTCCGTGAAGTTATTGGAAAACGCTGTTGTATTAATCACCCTTTATACAACACACACAAAAGGAAAAAACAAAAAAGTATACCCCAAATGCAAAATAAAAAGTTCCAAACAGTTTCCGCTTCTTCTCTGCATGTTACATTCCTGTATCGGGAAGGCGAAAAAAATAAAAAAACAAAGACACTAAATAATATTTCGCGTAAACTACCTCAATAGTAGCTACTTAATTTCTTGATTTTGAAGGAGTGATCTTGATGACTAGTCCAGGAAAGACATCATCGGGATCCTGGATATGAGGGTTGCGTTCCACGATGAAGGGGTCGTCGCACTTGTCGCTGATGGTGTGGAGGGTCTCGCCCTCTCCAACAACATAAATCTCGTCGCAGGGCCGGTCGAAGAGCTGGCTCCCTCTCACTGGTTGGACATCTTCTGAAGAATTCTCCCTTACAGAGGCCAGCAAGATTAAGCCTAATAAGACTATCGCACAGTACCATGAGATTGTATCGGCCACGGACATAGATGTTGCCTTCATGGTTTTGGGTGTAGGGGAGGAAGAAAAGAAAGATGATGATCAGATGGCTTTTGATGAAAAACAGAGCATTTTTTGACCATATATATATATATGGAGAAAGGAGAGCCCCCATGCATACGCACATGATAATATTATATATATGAATGACGTATACGTGTGTGTGTGTATGAGAGAGAGAGGTCTTGGCCGCCTGAGTGGGAGGAAGTTGGGGTTCAACGTATTGGACTTGGTTCATGAAGTGTTTAAGGGTGCAAGCAAGAATCGATCACCTTCCTAGTTCCTACTCCACTATTTACTGAAAATGACCTGAATAATATTTTTATTTTTTCCTTTGGATATATAGAATTGAGAAGCTCGTAACGTACGTAGACAATTGTAGTACAATTTCTTGACACGTGGGTTGTGTCTATTGGCCAAGTAGAAAGGTTCCACCGAAAGTGCTATTCAAGTTTGGAAAATGCTAGTTTGCAGGCTTAATTTTTGATGGAGAATTGGGGCTGCGGTTAGGTGAGCAACTTTGCAGGAATTGCAGCATATGTGCATAGTCAACCCATGAATATCACATAGAAAATAAATAAAAATAAAAATAAATAATAAATATAGTGGTCTATCAAGTTCATTTTTTCTCCTTTATAATCGATTGATTCCGAACCCCTTGCAATTTTACACTGTTCACATGGGCAGGTGTATTTATTCCTTAGATTTGCATGTCAACCACGCTTTAATATATTATTAATTACATATATATTTTTTCAATACGATGTGTAGACTATAGAGTATACTCTTCATATAACTTAAATATTAAGATTTAATATATAAAATTTAAAATTTATTTTTCAAATCAAATTATGTCATATAAATATTTTAGTTGGTGGTGCTCTACACAATGGTTTGAAAATAAAATTTATATATATATATATATTTAGTAAAGTTGGTCTCAAGCATATCCAATTTTGATCCTTTGAGGGTATACAACGTTTCCTATGTTTCCAATGTTTTCCTATGCAAAATTGTTTTCTTCGTCGTATATATCTTATTCTTGCCGCCGGAAAAAACAGAGGGAAAATGGCCATTACCCACATTAAAAAAAAAATATTTTGGCATTAAAAAATGCCTTTGATTGCTAAATATGTTTTCAAATTTTGTCTAGAATTGGGTACATCAAAAGAATGACGTGTTAGGAATTTTGAAATAACACAATGAGAAATTATGTAAAATAATTATTAATAAATCTTACTTAAATACTTTTTAAATTAAAGAGATATATTATTAATAAAACTTATATTAGTTAGTATTACAAATATCATTTAAAAAAAAAAAAAAAACTAAACCATAAGCATCAAGTCATCGACCCACAGCCCCACTCCACTGACCAACGCTACCTGACCCAAAACACAGGTTATTGAGTTTGTTAATTACTTTGTTCAGACTTGACTTTGAGACTTTTCCTCCTGATCTTTGCGTTCTAGATCAACTGAAAATGGCCTTTGTGGGACCAGCTGACCGATTCACACGTTTGGAAATTTAAATTTGTGACCAAATCAACGTACTCTTGGATGGCCCCAATCAACGAGACAACAAACCATGGCATGTTAATTGGAATGTTTCAAATGGTGGTAGAAAAAATAGATTATATTTAAAGCATTTAAGTGTCACGTATTGATAATATTTTATTCAATTCATATAAAATCATCTTATATCATCTTTCAATCCAAACGGACGTTAATACTCTTATATACAATTTATTACAAATGGGTTATAATATTTAAAAATTAAAAGGAGATTCAACTTTGTGGAAAGACACCCAATTAGAATACATATAACATGATATCTATCCCTTAGTAGTTATTTGTAAAAGATATTTATATATCTTTGAGAATTAAATTTATATAATATATTTACTTGATGACCATTGATGTACACTTGTTTAGAGGTCCACCAAGTTTCAAGCATCTTTCCATCTGATTGATAAGAGACAAGGATTTGTGTGTTGGATGGATGTCGTACGTTGGAGTAGGACTACTTAGTTGTTTGTTAAATGCAATTAGCCACCCATGAGAGAGACGTTTTGGGTTAATTAAATTGCATACGTCAAAGGACCCAATTAAACTGTGAGTTTTGTTCATTATTAAATTATTATATAAACTATAAACCAAACGATTGCGTCATTTGATCCTATATTATTAATTTAATTTAAACCCCAAGATTCGGTAGTCAAGTAGTACTTTTGCAGCAATCTTTAAGTTCTACTCTACCCATTAACAAACTAAATTAAGTATTATCTGTTACATCTTTAATATGCTCTAGTTGGAAGTAGGAGATAGGAGAGAGGGGGGGACGAATGAATAAGAAAGGAGAGAAAGAAGATATAAAATTATTTTGAGTAATACTAAATACCGTCATAAAGTGTGTAAGTATCGCGTACATTTATTAAAAAATAACAAGATAAATTATTAAAAAATGAGTTTTTTTTCTTATAAATTATATATATATTTTTAAATGTACAAGACTTACATACTATATAACTATTCATATCATTCTTTAATCTTAATTTCTTATTGGGCAGAACCAAGTAAAATAAGTATTTGACTTGTCTTCTACCTTTTCCCTTTTGAACATCAAAACAAAATGGAAAGAAAGCGAGTCAGATAGAGAATCAGATGGTTTGGAAAAGTAAACAAGTTCAAGCAACTTCTTTTTTTTTTAAAAGTCAAAGAAAAGCCATTTTGGATTCAAATAGCATGCCAGAATAAATAATTATAAAAGACATGCAAAAAGAAATTGACAATTCAACTCAACTAAATCTAAAACGACACCACCAAAAAAAAAAAAAAAAAAAGTAGGAAAATGGTAATCGTGCCTTTCAAATTGCATAACCATCCATCATTATCCCAAAATATTGTGTTGCATCCTAAAACTGTGATGGGAATCATTCAAATCAAATCAAATGCAAATAAGAATCACTAATAATATGTTGGCGGCCACCAATTACTCTCAATTCATCTCATCTCATGATTACAATTTTTTTTAAATTTTCATACAAAATAAAATAAACAATTCAATTTTTTCAAATCTCAAAATAAAAATAATATTAAAAAAATATATTCTAACAATATTTTATTTAACCTTTAACTTTAATATCAACTTATTTGTGAAAACAAATGAGACATTAATATCAATTATATTCAAACATTGCAACACATATTTATAAGTGATATAGTTATTGGGAATAACGGCAGGAAAACAAAATTTATTCCAATCCTCATTCATTGAGAGACCAACAACAACCAAAGTTAATGGTAAGCCAATGTTCTAATAGATTCTGGTTACAGTCTCTTAATAAAAGAATAAGTTTTAGCCCAAAATAAAATAAAATAAAAAGATTTGGCACTATAATTGGCCAAGAAGGTTTGGCACTATAATACACTAAATCAAATTATTAAGTTTTTTCAACAATGGGACAGAAATACACTCTATAATGGCAAGAAATACACTCTATAATTGCATGAATTTTTTTTTTTTTCTGTCCCCTAACTAGGGGTGTCAATATGTGACACGACCCATTAATCTAATACGAACACGACACGATAAAAGCAGGTTAGGGTTTACCCTTAACGGGTTCGGGTCAAAACGGGTTGACCCGTTAAGACACGATAGCTTAACGGGTTGATAACGGGTCAACCCGTTAAGAAAGTTAAAATTACAATTATACCCTTATACCTAAAAAATAAAATTGTTGGGATTTTAATTTTGATATTTTTATTGTTTAGATTGTAATTTTGGACTTGTAGTTAGATTTATATTTTTTATAGATATTGTGATTTTAACATTTATATAAAATTATGTTAAACTTAACTAGATTAAAGAGATTAATTTTAGGTTTGTTTCAATCCATTTACATAAATAGGTCAAAATGGGTTGACACGACACGACACGACCTGTTATGTTATTAGGTCGTGTTAGGGTTTGAGATTTTGACATGATAAGCTTAACGGGTTGGGTTAGAGTTGACCTATATAGTATAATATACATGTCTTGACACGACACGAACACGACTCGTTAACACGATTTGACACCCCTACCCCTAACAGCCTATAATACACTCTATAATGGCAAGATTCAAATTATTAAATTTTTATTGTAAATTAAATCATATCATATAAGCGATATAGAGTGTATTTTCCATACTAGCTTGCAAATAAAAAATTTATCCGAATTAGCATGCATTTGAGCTGGGCATAATGGAATGGAGGGTGGAAAAGACCGAAAGATTGTAAGGTCATATGTAAGGGTGTAATCGATCCGGTCTGGTCCAATTGGTCCAAAGAGATTTTTTGGGATTGGACCAAAAATTTTGATTCACCCTTTTTCCACCTTGAACCATACCAATTCCTCCTATGGACCGGACTGGACCATTAACTATCGGGCCATTCGGTCCAACCCTTTACTCCAGCAATTTTTTTCCCTCTCTTTTTTTTTTGGCAGATAAATTAATACTGAATTTAAATTAGTAAAATTAAGATTAAGTGACCTCTTTAATGTAGATTATATAAATAACTCATTAAAAAATAATTAATTATAATTTTATTTAGATGTTAATATTTACTAACTTAGTATTCATTAGTATGTAAATGAATTATGATACTTAATGCATAATGACTTGTATTAAAATTTTAATGGATATTAATAATTTCATTGACCATAAATTCTTCATACTTATTTGCAACTTAGATATCTTAAAAAAATTACCTAGTTACTTTAATTAGTGTAGATACTAGAGTATGCATCTACATATTATAACATGATTTATCATATGATATATTAGTTAATATGATATTTAACATTTTATATGATCAATGGTGATGGATTACATGAAAATTACATAATTAACTAATTTAACTTATACAACTACTATATAAAATAATATATATAATTATAAAAAAAATATTTTAAAAAAATTATATATATACACTTCGGTCGGTCCAATCTGAGCCGGTCCAAAAAAACCACACTAAAGAACCGGACCGAAAATCAAAATTCTCAAATAACATAGAACGAGACCGACTAACATGTTTATCGGTCCGGACCGAACCATTCGATCCAGTTAAGTTTTCTGATCCGGGCCGGTACGTTTACAGCCATAGTCATATGGCATGGTGGATCTCTGTCAGCAGCACCATCTTCATTCTTCACTACCCTTACCAAGATTCAAACTGAAGAACAGGAATTTTTGGTCCTTAGAGATTCTAGTAAAGCATCGCTGAAATATAATACTTCACCACGTTAAATACTTCGTACTCTGCCACTGTCGAACCCAAAAGCACCTTGCAACGCAAAACTGCTGATATTATGAGCTAGCTCTAAAATCTGCGAATCTACGGCCCAGAAGGACAACTCTTTTTTCTTTTAAAGGAAAGAACGGTCCCTGCATTACGATTTACGATACGCAACAAAAACAATGTTTTCCTGATTTACAATACAGGTGAAGAACACAGTGACAAGAAATGTCTCAATGCAAATTATCTTGCAGCAAGCAGTACGAATATTTGCTCAATTTTCATGAATATTTATCAAAATCTTATAGCCTGTATTAGACCAAGAAGCCTGTCTTTATAATTACGATACAGGACAAGGAGACAATAGCTTCGGTGCTACTAAACAGAAAATAGCCTGAATTGGGCCAAGAAGCCTGTCTTTATAATTATGGCACAGGGAAAGGAGACAACAGCTTCGGTGCTACTAAAGAGAACACACCAAATACAACAATAAACCCAAACTGGCATTTTCAACTTTTCCTTACCAACTCAAACTCACCAGTTACAAAATAAACAGAAAAAAGGTGGTGAACTAAACTACAATCAGTAGAAAAAATAATAGTGCCACTCATTGCGCGATAGCCGCTGGTTCTGGTAACCATTGCCACACTTTCACTTGACCGGCTCCATCACCAGTAAAAAACACGCCACTAGGACCCATCTGAATTGCACGAACCTCTTGTTTAGCAAAAATTTTACCCCTCTCCGAAAATCTAACCAACACAGACCAAAAGAAAACAAATAGATAAAAGTGGGTTCTTGAAAACAGGAATAGACTCCCAAAAGAAATTCAAATTAAAAACTATAAGAGAAGTCAACCAAGAAAATACTAACGACGGCAAATCATAGAGGTGGACAGAGTTATCGTTGGAAGAGCATAGCAAGATGGGCTTCGCTTCTGAATCATGCATCCCACAGAGGGTAAGCAGGCCCTGCAGGAGCCAAAGTAACAACATCATTAAATAAACTAGATCAATCAAATATTAATATTTCTATGCAAATGATTCGATCTCAGGAATTTGTATGCGTGAATAAACCATACTTGGAACGAACTTTATAGATTTATGCAACTTCAAATTACTATCAAAATCATATGTGAAAAGGGAAAAGTGATTTCATATAATGTAAATAATAACACCCCAATCCACTAATTTCCTAACAAGAATCCAATACCGATAATAGTTTAAAGTAGTTCGGATTTAACTACCTCAACCTTCAAATTACCCCAACCTCCACACCAATAAGGTTTGAACTCTAGGGGTGCAAACCAATGTTTTGAATACCGTACTGGATGTCATACTGGTCAAGGCACTAGAACGAAATATTTCGGTACCGGTACCGTTTCGGGATAGTTGATATATAAATAAATTATATATAAAAATTATATTTCAAAATAATAGTCTATATATAAATAAATTATATATAAATATATATATATAAATTATAAATAGTCTAGTCTGAATTGTGGGTTAAAAAATAAACTTATAGTTTGAAAAAACGAAAAAAAAAAAACACTGGCCGAAATATCGGCCGGTACTGGCCGAAATTGAGGCCGATACGTCCGATACGGCCAGTATTTTGACCGGTACGAAATAGATATAGTACCTGTACCGGCCAGACGGCCGGTATGAAAAATTTCGGCCATACCAGCCGGTACGGTACGAAATTCACAACATTGATGCAAACAATTTCTAGGGTTCACGTTCCATTGGTGAAAAGCTTATGATTTACCCAACCCCCATGATTGTGTGATGGAGACGCATTACACAGGTTTGGGGTTTAATTGGGAAAAATACACGTCTCATATGCAGTCTCTGAGATTCCTTGTCATAAAAAAACTTTATATATAACTTTGTTGATCTACTTGTCACAAACAAAGTGACAACCAATTTCAACATGCTTAGTTCGTTAATGAAAACCAGATTGATCTTCATTATTAGGTTTTGAGGTTAGATCTACAATCTCCAGATTCAGACTACCAACAATAATTTTTTGAAAAGATCGAGAGAAGATGAAATCTTCATTTTATCAATATCAACATCTGAATTCAAGATATTACAACTAAATGCATAAACGAGCCCCAAAAGTTCAATACACTTCAGTTCTAATATAGCTAGTTTATTTGAAAGTAAGTTTTCTGTATGCATACCTGCTCTTCATTGTGAGTGTATGTTACTTCCAAATTTCCCCTTTCTGTAGCAACCCACACCTGCACGAAAAAAAAAAAAAAGGAACAAAGAGTTTATAGCTCAAGCGCATATCAACATACACATGCATTAATATTGTATGAGACAAGCATTAGAGACATTGACCTTTATTGTTTTGTCTAATGAACATGATAATAGAAACTGGTCCCAGCAAAGAACAGACATCACAACTTCAGTATGTTCTTTAAGTGTCTGTATACACTGCAAAGTTTCAAGGTTCCAGACCTGAAAAAAAGGCAGAATAGAATGTTTTTTTCATAAAAAAAACAAAAGCAGAAAAAGACATACCAAATGCAATCACTGTAGTTTCCAATCAATCCTCTAGAAGTACTCCACCAAAAGGATGAGATGTACAGACAACATATGATACCAAAACCAACTTACTCTTATAGTACAGTCCATTGAACCAGAATAGAGCCTATTAGCTCCAACTACTAATGAAACAACTCCAAGCGTATGACCTTTAAGTGATGCAGCTGGTTCAAAACAATTGGTAGCTGCATTAAACGTCCATGCCAATATAGACCCATCCTGCACCAAAGAAAACCTTCCATCAATACCAGTTAAGAAATGTTTTTTATAAGAAATACAAGTCAAACGTGTTAATTCTGCAAACAAACAGCACGCAGGCGCAAGGAGAGAAACATACATCCCTAAAGATGCAATGGTTTTTTCCCTTAGTGAGATTCAGGTAACATTATCAAATCTGACTTCCAGGGAAACTAAGATGCCTTGTGTCCTACATTTTTATGAAGAGTAGATATCATATACTAATAAAAAATGATATAGACCACTATTTTACAACTTTTATACAAATCTTCAGTTAAATACTATAATTTTATCAATTTCTTTGAATTTTCTTTGACTTTGATGGGCTTGAAACTAAAAAAAAAACAAAAACAATATTTTATATAACTCTTTCATACCTTATATATTCAGAGCCCTCATAACATATTCAAAACAATCTGATGGTTCATACAATTCCATCCATTTCAGAATTAACCAATGCATAAATAACCAATGTAACAGCAACGACTTTTTTAGAGGAAATATGACATGCAAACAAATATTCATAAGTCCAAAAAATTACCTGCGTACCAGCAAAAAGCAAACCGTTGCCCACAACCATTGCATAAACTTCTCCTATAGGCCCACTAAGACTCAGCTCAGTGTTAGTTTCGGTGTTCCATGCCTGCAATACCAATATCACCAACTGAATTAGGCAGAATATTTCAGAACAGATTGGTAGCATTATACTATAACCAAAAAAAGCAAGTACAACATTGTATTATAATAAAAACACACAAGCCAAAGTTTTCCTCACATTTTACCTTGACAAAATTGGGCATCCCAACGAAGACCCAAGGACCTTCACTGATCATACACCCCACTTCACCACCCAGATTAATCACCCTCATACACTGCAAAACAATAAGGTAAACCCAGAGAATATAATTTAATTTGCTTATTCTTTCATTGGCTGCAAACTAATGAGTTATGATATAATGTCAGCACTTATTTTTCAATGTCTCTGGAGTATGAGAGGGGGAAGGAAAAAAAATCAACTCAAGAAAGCAAGAAGACAAGGTTTATTACTTCACCAAATGATATTGGCAAATGGCAGACAAAGAATTTAGTATTTATTTTTCTTCTTTTTAGATCGGTAAATCTAGTATTTCTTCTTTAGAAACAACTCCCCTTTAGTCTTTTGAATTTAGACAAGTTCGATTGCTACAGTTAAGCATTCCTTTAGCATTTATAACATTCCAGAGAAGTGATCCAAGACACATGGAAGACCATTACTTTCATAGACCATCTCTAATGCCAACCATTTAGTATTTAAGGACAGCAAGGTCAAGAGAACCATACACGTTTCGCTACCTTTTAGACCAAACAGGCAGAATTAATGACATTGGACAACTGCACTCTACAAAACAACTTTCATTTAGTATTTATTTCTCCAATGATTTTGATAATCCCCGTCAGATTTTAACTCCAGCACTTGGTCATTTTAAAAATATTTTTTTTGATCAGTCAAAAACAAGTGTATATATATATTGTACTAAATGAAAGTACCAAAAAACTTTCATTTAGTACTTATTTCTCCAATGATTTTGATAATCACCGTAAGATTTTAACTCCAGTGCGTAGTTATTTTAAAAATATTACACACTTAGCCACACTGTTTCGAGGTTATCTTCTTCGCTGTTTCAAGTGGGTGAAAAGTTCTTTCGCTAACAGAAGCCAGCTAATTAAAGATAAATTTTAAACTATAAAACTCACTTCCTTTTTGACAGATTCCTAGAACATCAAATTAAGTAAAAAAATTAAGAATAAAATAAAAACCAATAATATCACAGCAAAACAAAAAATCGACACCTACCTGCCCAGACTGGCAATCCCAAACCCTTACAGTCTCATCTTTACTGCCACTGTAAAGCTTATTGGACCCGGTGGCAATGCAATCCCACTCACAACCTGTTCAAAAAATATCACAATTAACACACGAAATCCCTCAACACAAAAAACCATCAAAACCCCAAAAAGCAGGCGAACCAAAACATACATATCACCAAAACAACTCATAGTCTAACCAAATTCTTGACCTTTTGATGCCCCTCGAGCTGCGTTAGCATCGAAAAACCTTCTCCCAAGCTCCAAGAATGCAAGTACCTACACTGCTCACCGTACCCACAATTCCCCTGAACCCAATATTTACAAACCTTGAAAACTCTCTCCGGCTTCCTAACTGTTCTACTATTCGCACCGCCGTGGGAACGGCCCCACGTCGACCCAGTGTAATTGGTCCTGGAGCGGGGATCCGAGAAGCCCGATGAGTCATCGACGAAGCCGTGGGTCCGCTTGTAGGGGGCGCCGTTGGAAGAGGGAGGTGGCAATTCCCTGTGCAGGAACGGACATGGGCGGCGGTTGCAATTGCCCGCCCGCCAATGGTAGCAGACCTTTTGGTTCTTGGGGTCCACGGGCCCACCCAGCCGCTGGAACACTCGCTTGCTGCCGCTGTCCAAGTCCATAGCTTGAATTCCCAATCTCTGAATGATCAATCTGATCCAGCACTCACCACCTCTCTGTGTGTTATTTTCCTTTTGGAATTAAAAGTGGAAAGTGGATGAGATTGTGATCCAGAGAGAGAAGTAATCACGTCACGGTGAGATGATAAAGAAGTGCTTCTCTTTGAGTAGTTTGGATTGGAAGTAGAAAATCCGTGGTGGTTTTAAATTTACGGGAATTAAATAAAAGTAAAGAGAATTGGGGAGATGTGTGATATAATAAGGAAAATTGCGGATGGTTTGAGCGAGATCGTGGACTGTCACAATGTTAGAACCCTAATTCTCTCTACTCCGGAAATTGTGTATGCAGCAGTGAGATTTGGGGGGAAATAAAATCCGAAACCCTAGTTTTGTTTACGTATCATCCGATCTCTCTCTTGTTCCCTGGGAAAAAGCTATTGCTCCCGGTAGCTCCTGCTGAGTTTTTTTATTTATTTTTATTTTTACTTAATAATTAAGTAAGAGTTGATTTGGATTTAAAGACGAGATTCGATGGTTTTAAATAAAAATTAAAAATTAAAAAAATATTATTTTTTAATATTATTATTATTTTAAAATTTAAAAAAATTAAATTATTTTTTATATTTTATATAAAAATTTAAAAAAATTATAATGATAAAATAAGATGTGATAAGATAAAAAAATTTCTGGATCCAAACTGTGCAAGTGTTTTTTAGGTAGAATTTAAATAGTGAGATGAAATGAGATGATTTTAGATGAAAGTTAAAAGTTAAATAAAATATTATTATAATATTATTATTATTTTGAGATTTAAAAAAATTAAATTATTTATTATATTTTATGTAAAAATTTGTGAAAAATGTAATAATGAGATGAGATAAAATAAGATAGATTGAGATGATAAATAATTTTTTCAAATTCTAATATAAAATATAATAAACAATTTAATTTTTTTAAATTTTAAAAATAATAATAATATTAAAAAATAATATTTTATTAATTTAATTCAATTCAATTCAATTCAAAATCTAAATGTATACTAAATTTTAATAATATTGTGACTTTAAAAAATATATATTTAAAAATATTAAAAAAATAAATACATGTAAAAAAAAAAAACCAAAACCAACTAGTGGGGATCTCCCGCTGTGGGAGTAGAACTGTAGAAGACAGTAACCGAGTGGGGTGACTGAAGTACATCAAATAATTAACAAATAAATAAAAGTAATGAATAATTTATTTTAATTGTTTAATGTAAATAACAACTACAAATATTTTGGATAAAAATAACAAATAATGAACAGATTATTTTCCCTAGGGGTGGCAATATGTGACACGACCCGTTAACCCAACACGAACACGACACGATAAAAGCGGGTTAGGGTTTAGCCTTAACGGGTTCGGGTCAAAACGGGTTGACCCGTTAAGACACGATTGCTTAACGGGTCATTAACGGGTCAACCCGTTATAACCCGTTATGACCCGTTAAGAAAATTAAATTTACCTTTATACCCTTAGACCTAAAGGGTAGGGAGGACGCTCTACTTCCTTCTTCAAGTTTTAAATTTGTTTAGATCTGTGTTTTTAATTTTTTATTATATTTGAGATTGTAATATTAATATATATACATTGTATGTTTTGTCTAGGGATGTAATTTTAATAATGAATTTATTGTGTGGAGATTGTAATTTTAGACTTGTAGTTAGTTTTTTAGAGTTATCATGTAAATTAAATAAACGGAACATAAAATTAATTTTATTTTTAAATATTTATTGTTTATTTTAAAATGTAAAAAAATTTTCCCCAATACCTCATGGGACAGCGTTGGATCATGTCGGTATGATTTGGATAGCAGGTTGAGTTGAATTATTGAGATGAGATTAGTTGAGAGTTAAAAATTAAATAAAATTTTATAAAAATTTTATTTTTAATATTATTTTTATTTTAAAATGTAAAAAAATTTAATTATTTATTATATTTTATTTGAAAGTTTAAAAAAATTGTAATGATTATATAAAACAATATGAGATGAGTTAAAATGATTTTTAAATCCTAATAAGACTTAAAAGTACGAGACTAAGCTAGATTGATTTTTTTTTTATATATAGACAAGTATTATTGTGGAAAATATTTTATAAAAATAAACTTATAAATTGATATAACTTCAAGTGACATGACTTAATGTGATACGTTAGATTCTAAAATTAATTTTATTGTAAAAAATATCTATTAAATCATATAAATTCATGTCAGTCTATTATTTACTTTTGTGACATCCATTTATAACGGTAACAGTTACGACTTTATAATAAAAGTTGTTTTATACTCTTAACAATTTTTTTTATAAATAAACAAATTTTATTGATCAAAAAATAGGTAGAGCCATATACAGAGTTCTAAACAATAAAAACAAAGGCATGCCTTAAGCTACGTAGGCACATTATAGACAGGAAAATCATGTAAGTCCATGCCATTGAAGTCAACAGTAATGACTCAAGTACATAGTGTTCTAAAGAATAAATCTTTCAGCTCCTCCTGCGATCTCACATTGTCTTCAAATATCATGTCATTACGTTCCTGCCATAAACACCACATAATGCATATAGGGATCATCTTCCAGACAACTTTAATTTGTTGCATGCATCTTATATTTGTCCAGGTGGCCAGCATTGCCACCACTGTCTCCAGCATAACCCAAGACAAGTCTAATCTACTGAACACCCCATTCCATAATACCTGAGTGATCGTCTCACAATGTAGTAGGAGATGGTTTACAGACTCTCCCCATTCTCTACACATGCAACACCAATCTACAATGATTACCCTTCATTTCCTCAAGTTGTCGGTTGTGAGAATCTTCCCTAACAAGGCTGTTTACACAAAAAAAACTATTTTGACAAGCGCCTTATGTCTCCAAAGACTTATCCACAGAAACTGAATTTGGGATTCTTGTGTGAAAGCCTCAAAAGAGCGAACCAAGAATATCCATTTACCATAAGATATCCACCACATTAAGTCTTCCTGCTGAGTGCTTGGTATTATAAAGTACAAAAGGCTGTAAAAATCTGCAAAGATGCTCATTTCCTAATCTTGTGCCGCCCTACTAAAGGTGATGTTCCAATGGATCTGGCTCTCGGATATCTCTATGACTTCTGCCACTGATACATCTTTATCACTAGCAATACTAAACAATGAAGGGGATATCTCTTGTAGAGGACCATTACCACACCAAATATATTTTCAGAATTTAATCATTGAACCCTCACCCAAAAGAAGTCTAATGTGTCTACTCAAGACCTCTCATCCTCTTCGAATGTGTTTCCACAAACTCACTCCATACGCCTCACTTCTTTAGAGCACCATCCCCCCATAAATATCCATGTTTACTCTCAATCACCAATTTCTACAAGACTTCTGGTTTCTTATGATATCTCCACAGCCACTTGTCAAGTAACGCCCGATTAAAGATCCTCATACTTCTGATGCCCAAACCGCCATTAGAAATGGGGCAGCATACCGTCTCCCACTTAACTAGGTGAAACTTGAACTCCTCTCACACTCGACTCCACAAGAAATCACATTGGAGTTTCTCAATTTGAACCACCACACTTGCAGTTATAAGAAACAAGGCTGCGTTTGGATGTTGAACCGACTCCACAGGAGTGCGTTTGGATGTTGAATTGAGTTGAGTTGAGATGATAAAATATTGTTAGAATATTATTTTTTAATATTATTATTATCGTAGAATTTGAAAAAATTGAATTGTTTATTATATTTTATTTTGTAATTTGAAAAAGATGTAATGATAAGTTAAGATGAGTTGAGATAGGTTTAGAAACTAAACGAAGCACGTAATCCTACCACCTTTTGACAAATACATAATTTTCCATCCCACCAGTCTCTGCTCTACTTTCTCAATCACTATATCTCTAACGTGTTGGCCAGCTATCATAAATTGAGAACACCTCCAATAGGCACCATCTCTGATTTGTCAAAGTTTAACTTTTAATCCGGATGCTGCTTCAAAGCAAAGGAGCAAGGCCTTCAATGCTCCAATTTGATTTTGGTCAACCTCATAAAAGATAAGTATATCATCAACAAACAATAAATGAGATATGTTAATGGTTCCCCTCTCTGAGGTTCCGATCGAAAAACCATCCACAAAACCATTATTAGCCAATGTCGAGGTCATCCTGCTAAGCGCCTCCATCACAATAACAAATAGTAATGGTGACAACGGATCTCCTTGTCTTAGGCCTCGTGTGTTGTGAAAAAAACCAGATAGACTATCATTTATCAACACTAAGAATTTCGCCATTGATATGCACCAACGGATCCACGACCGCCACCTCTCTTCAAAGTCACACCTCCCAAGAAGGTAAAGAATGAACTCCCAGTTAACGTGAACATATGTATTCTCCATGTCTAATTGCAAATGATCCCTGAATCCTAAGGGGTTGGTCCAAGTGGTGAAAACTTTGGTCTTGGAGTATCACTCCCTTCAAGGTCCAAGGTTCAACACCTCATGGGTGCAAACAATCATTTGGGGCCACACCCCTGATAAAAAACCAACAATTTAACCAGTTTCATGTAGAAAAACTTCTGAATGTACGATGCACGAGACTGAGATTTACTCTATAGAGGTGGGTTCGAAGGGCCCTGCCTTGGAAAGTTTCCCCAACATTAAAAATAAAGTAAAATAAAACTATTCTCTTATTATAAATCACATTAGTTAATTTATAAATTTATTTTTGTAAGATCTATCTATAGTTAAAGTATTTCTCTTATTTACGTGGCACAATACTCAATCAAAACCTATTTTAAGGCTTGTTTGGATTGAGAGATTATATCATCTTATCTCATCATTATAATTTTTTCAAATTCTTATACAAAATATAATAAACAATTCAACTTCTTCAAATCTCAAACCAAAAATAATATTAAAAAATAATATTTTAACAATATTTTATTCAACTTTAAACTTTCATCTCATCTCAACTTTACTCAACTCACTATCTAAACCTCCAAAATGTAGTCCTTAAACTTATATTTTATTATTTTTGTTATTTTTATTGACATGGGATATTTAAGTTAATTGTCTATTTAACTAATAGATAGTCACTTGAAATATCTCACATAAGCAAATATGTTTAAAACTAACAAAATCTGAATTGAAGATTAACATTACTCTATCATACTACATACGATTATCAGTTATCAATTTATAGCGATGATATCCAATTTTAAAATTTTGTAATAACGCATCCCACAAGACCTCATCTCCAACACCATCATTGTGAGGGTGGATAGACATTCTTAAACCGCCACCTCTGCACACTTTTTAGCTCCAACATTCTAGGTTTTATCATTGTACATTTTCAACACAAAAACATTATCTAAAATTGAAACAAAACCAGATTAGACCAAGGTGCAAAACTCTTGTCTCTTTGAAATTATTCAATACCTCTGCAGCAGGTGTTCATCACATGGTTCTAATCAACTGACTCAAGTTTTTGGGTCCAAATACCCGTCAAAAAGTAAAAACAAAAATTCCTACAAAAGACACTTAAGTCCAATAGCATCATCCATTATAGAAGAGCATAATCTCTTTCTCAAAACACTAGCTGTCATCTCGTTAGCTCTATTAGTATTATCAAAACACCTCACAAAAATTTAGCCTACCAAAATCCAACGCATCCTTCCGTCTTCTCCTCTCAAATTATCGGAAGTAAGAAAAAAATCTCAATGCATATACCATACTACACAAATTACCACCATACATAATCAAACATCAATAACAACACAACTTGAAATACAAGTAGTATCTCACAGTCAAAGCTCTTCTTAATAAAGTAGATTTAGCAGTACAAGTCCTTCCAGATGTATACAAGTTTAGTTTAAAGCATGCTTTGATCATCAATAAGTTACGCGACAAGAAAATTACCTATTTCACACCAAGTATATGGATGAGATCTGGCAATACCACGAAAAAATGTCATAATCTACCATGCATGATATTAAATAGCAAATTCTTGCTGGTGCTGGGCTAATGAAATGACTCTATCCTCAATTCAGATTTAAGCAATTACTATTGGATCAAGATACACAAATGGAAGCCCCATTTCCTAAACGAACACAATTCATGTCCTTTTTTTTTCTGTTATATTGGCTGCCATAGTTCATGTCAAAATATGCTATTGTTTAGGTAGTCCGTATTTGACAACCAAAAGATAACAACCAAGGCAGACAACATACTAGCAGAGGGCGATATGGTCCTATTTTAGGAAAAAAGAAAGGCAATATAAAAAAAGAACGGTCGGTCATAAACTAAGAATATGATATGATCAAATGTGAAAATGTATTTTATCATATAGAACAACATGAACATGTAACTCCAAAAAGAAAATATGAACATGTAACTAGAGAATTTACAAGACAACTAACTACAAGTGCTTTATGAGGCATTGTCAACTGGCAAGCTTAAAAGCATCAATGAATAGACCATAAGTAAAACCCATCTTGAAATTGTTGAGAAGAGCAAGGGGGAATGTCACCTTCGGCTGGCTGTAATAAAATTTTGTGGCATACTCTGTCAGGAGAACGCATACAACTGCAGCAATCACATCATTCACTCCTAAAGCTCCAAAAGACAAAGATATCGTCTGTGCAACATAAAAGCCACCCAACAAAGAGATTCCCCCAAAAAGAGCCCTTCGAGAAGGACTTTGAAAATAGTTCCTTGAAATCTCTGGTACAAGTCTGATAATGTCAACTAGTCTTCGAGGCCCTCCATTCTCTTGCACAGCTTGGATACGAAGAAGCCCAGGTGAGGATCTCAGGGGAAAAGTTCCATATTTCCCACGTGAAACTCGGGTTTGAGGACTCAAGCCAATTGTCAGGAGGCTCGTAGAGATCAAACTCGAAGAATGTGCCATCTAAAGTATCACTGCCAAGAGGGCCAACCCTGATGCTTATTCTGAAAAAGTTGAAGACAAGCTTGTTAGATAAAAACTCATTCCTCAACACAGACAACAGAAAAATACAAAAGCAAGAAATACCACTGTCCACTCATATATGAATAGAAGACTACACTAACAGAACATCTACTAGTTTCACAGGAGCAGTAATAAGAGACTACAATATGGTTATTACATCTTGCCTGAATTTCCAAGGTTTTGAAAAAGAATCAGAAAACCGCTGTTTCATTCTGCCTAATTGTTCATATGATGTAGGCATATATTTAATTCAGAGGTACCAGGTAACACAAGAATCCAAAGAATTTGGCTCTGTCATGGCCTGTTCATCTATGACTTCACAATTCCCACGGTTATTCTTCTAGACAGACTATACAAATCACATTTCAATTACTTTCAAATCATCAATTCAATTAGTACTATTTCTTGGTTCATTACCACAATGCAGACCTCAAGAACATCAACATTCAACAGTCCCCATCAGATGTCATAAGTCATCAAGATTTGTACTTTTCAAAATATTGACTATTGTGCATGTTACCTGTTTCATCCCAATCCGAATCAGAAGGGCTTAAAACCCCTGCTAGGCACCTCTAAAATAAATCTTCAACACATTCTCCCTAACCAAATTTTGACATTGTTTTATTTGCAGAGAAGTTTATCTCATACCCTCATATCCCAGTAACTGATGTCTTTCCTAATACAATATATTAATCAATTCGATCTCAGAAACAGGTTTTTTAGATATACGTATCAAATACATTATAGAGACCAATATCCCAAATGATAAACAATACCAAGAAAACAAAAATGATTAAGCAAATTGATTTACTTGTAAGGTTGATTATTGGGAAAAGAAGAAACTTGTAAACTGTATATTTATCCCAAGTTTAAGTGGATTAATCAAAATCTCGGAACTCAGAGCCTGGGAAAAACCATTATGAATACAACAATTATTTTAGAACTTTCAAACGCATGCATTAAAGAATGATGAAAGAAGAACTTCAAAGAAGATCCATCTCCCCTGATGTAAGAATTCAAATGCATTCAATCCAATCAAAATTCAGAGAAAAAAAGGAAAGAACAAAATCAGAAAAAATACCTTAAAAGCAGTATATGCTACGCTTTGAAATTCAGAAGCTTCCCCAGCTCCATCTATCCTTGTTCCTGAAAACGAGAGAGAGGGAAAGAGAGATCCAGTGCTCAAGAGTAAAATCAGTGATGCAGAGGAGGAGCGGCGAGGCGCATGTTCTCTCACTGTCTCAGACGAATCGTTTTGGATAGCTCAGCAGTCCCGGAAAACGCTGGGTATATTTTTTATTTTTTGCTGAGTTTATTTTTTTAGTGGAAAAATGTTGCACTTAAACTTCTTGTGAATATTTTTTTTTTTAACTTTATTTTGTTGATTTTTGTGGAAAAATGAACAGAAAAATACTCGAGATAAAAATTTTGTGGAGCATGAAAAAGGGTAAAAATCAAGAAAAAGTATGATGAATGATTTTTTCTAGTTTTTTTTTTGGCAATTTTTTTTTTTTTTTTTTGCATTTTAATAGTGGAGAGACATTGCAACCTTATTAACACATGAGAGGATAGTAAAAAAATACTAAAATACTTGAGAATATTATAAATTTTGAATGGGTAAAGACACAAATATCTAAATGATATTAATAGAGAAGAAATAAGGTATGAAAGCATGTTCGGAAAGTGTAGCAAAGAGTCAAATAACATGAAATCTAATGGAGCGTTTAATCTCCAGATGTAGTGTATGAAATTGCTAGAAGCAATAGAACTTCTCCTGCCTCCTAAGCAATTTAACAAGGTCTTTAATCGATTATTTAATCCGGTAATACAAAGATCGTTGGTGTCGATTTTTTATATTCGCAAGAGTAAGTAGACTTGAAGTTTGACCATGAGGGTATTACAAGGCTGCCGGATTGTTATTTTATGCTTTATCAGTGTTCATTTGCTACGACCATAGGTGCGGTGGAAAAAGGGTGTAGAAATCAATCTACAATTTGAGATCATGAATTTCTTTCCCTACGCAAATTGTGGGGCCTTTTAATTCTTGGGGATGTGTGATTCTGTGACTATCACCCACTTACATCTTTTTAGGGTTTTTTTTTTTTTAAAGGCTTATTGAAACAGTCCAAATATCTATTTTTCAGCTTTGGATGAGTGGTACTTTCTTTTCGCGTTATCCACAAGGAACCATCTGATTGAGACCAAAGTGCTTGCAATGTCTGGCACCGTCTATCTTGGTAACATCACAAGGTATAGCATCATCATCCTCTCCCCCCAAATGTTCTAAAGATTTGTTTGAATAATGAATTGATATCATTTAATTATTATAATTTTTAAAATTTTAAAATAAAATATAATACATAATTTAATTTTTTTAAATTTTAAAATAAAAATTATATTTTAATAATATTTTATTCAACTTTCAACACTCATCTCATCACATCTCATCTCAACTAAACACACCATCTAAACATCCCTAAGACCTGGCTTGTTTTCGCAAGATTCCTCAATTCATCTCATCTCAACTCAACTCACTATCTAAACATTCTATCTCGTTTATTTTTACAACACTTCTTAACTTATCTAATCTAATCATTATAATTTTTTCAAATTTTCAGATAAAATAAAATAAAAAAATTTAATTTTTTCAAATTTTAAAATAAAAATAATATTAAAAAATATATTCTAATAATATTTTATTCAATTTTTAACTTTAATCTCAATTCATCTTATCTCATCTGTAAAAACAAATCAAGAGTTTTCTGTAATTTTTTTTTCTAGGAACAATCCACAGGATGCAATTTCGAATATCTAAAAAATTTGGGCATCTTTTTTAACGTTAATTTATTCTAAATAGATCGACAATTTACAATATTATAAGTGATATTAGATTCAAGAGGTGAGAAAAATTCTTTTATTTTTTTCTCCCTTTTTTTTAGGAGAACAAAGTGAGAAGTACATGAGATCCCAATGCTTTAAGCTCTTTATCTTTTTCATAGTGGATGACGTCCCAACAGGTATAACAACCTCAATATCTGTCGATTATGCATAGGTACACAGAGCATTTGTTATTCTCGAATGTCCTTCACCCTCTGGCCTCTGTCGACCCATATTACCAAGTCACTAGTTCCAGCTCAACCAACAATTTGTGTTTGAGAAATTTAGCTAAAAAATTCGTGTGAAGTAATGACATGTACAAACATCACATAAATAAATATTGCGCAAGTCTATGTAAAAAAAATAGATCACTCATAAAGATGGACTTTTTTTTACACTTTTTGTACACTTTTTTTTTTTAAATTATGTAAAATTTATTGATTTAAAATTTGTATAAATCATTATGCTAAAACCTAAATATTATATGAACTGTACAAATTTTTTTTTTTGTCTGGAAACTTCTTTAAGGTAGGATAATTCGGATCCACCCCTTCAGAATAAATCTAAGTTCCATACACCGCACTCGAAAAAAATTTTCTACATAAAATTAGTTAAATTGTTAATTTTTTATTAAAAAATGTGACCTTAAAGAATTGTTTGCGGCTATGAGGTCGGTACAAAAATTATTGCTGCATAATTATGCAACATGCACGTTTATGCCATTCAAAAAGAGATAAACATAGATAAATAAATTTGAGGGTATTCAAATATAATGTTTGACATTGTAAAAATTTATTAATACTCTCTAGTCTCTGTTTATATATTTTAGATTATTTGACACAAAAATTATAAAATGTAATGATCCAAATAAATCAGCCAAAAACAAAACAAAATAAAATAAAAAAACATAAGCATAGGACGCAAGGGTTGAGACAAAGGGAATGACAGGATAGGCGCTTGGGTGATTAGTGCCAAGTAATTAAATGAATCGGAGTCGGACTTGACGTCCGGGGAACCCCCCCTTTTATTACACTTCCATTTTCAAAAACACAGGAACCAAACAAAAAACTAGTCTTCTGGGTATTGGGGGCGAGAAAAGCTCTCCCATAGGAGACCCACCCACTGGGGAGGAGTTGTGTCTCGGGGGAGGCACCTGAACTCAAACACACTGCTCCAACGGACTCCTTCTTGCGTGGTCTTCTTCTTCTTCTTCTTCTTCTTCCTCCTCCTCTCTCCCCCTAACCAGGTCTCTCTCTCTACCCTTTGCGTCCTTTCGTCTGTGAATTTTATAAGTGGGTTTTGTTTCATACTCGGCTATATGGTCGAGGGGAAAATTTTGGATCTGGGTTGATTTGTTTTCAGGTAAACTTTGATGGCTTTGTGTTGAGTTGTGTTGCTGGGTTTAGGGTTTCTTACCTAGTGGTCATTAGTGCTTTTGTCATTTGGAGGTGATTTAATAGGTTAGAGGCAGACAGTTTGGGTACTTCAAACCAAATTTGGGTTTCTTTTTATTTTTTTCATTTCTAGTTGTTATGGCACAAAATTGGAAAAGGCGGAGACTTGTAACAAAAAAAAAAAAAGAATTGTGCTGGGATTTGACTTAAATTCTATTCTGAGCTCGTTTCGAAGCTTGACAAATATTTCTGACGAATTCAATGATCATCTAGAGAAATTGCCTAATTGTGTTATTCTGGTCTGTTATTGGTAATAATTGCAATTTAATCTTAAGAATTAGATGGTGTGAGTCTGAGTTTCGTCACTTTTTTAACGAGTTGCAGATCCGGGTGATCCAGTAGGGATTGAAAGGAAAGGGCTCGAGCTTTTGTTGTTTTTAAGGTTGGTTTCATATTCTTCAAGGTAAACGCCGATGCTGCACTCAACGACTGGCTATTGATGCTCTATAAGATTTTGACTTTGAAATTGGTTCTGTTGAATGGAAATCTAGGAAAAGAGAAGGAGAAAAAACCCCAACTTTTTACTTGAGTTCTAGTCGAGGTTCTGAAGTGTGTACGGAATAACTAGACTGGAACCCATAACCAGAGAAGCGTAAGCTGGGATTCTGATTGGTATATTTGGCTGTTTGGTGGGAGGCGGCAAGGAATTGTTATGGCTGTTGCCAAGAGCAACAACGGCAACGGCACACTCACACAGCCCTGCAATTGTTATAAAGTTGAGAGCTTGACTGAAACCATTTTGGACGCAAATCAGACCTCAAATTTGAAAGATCGGTACATTCTTGGGGAGCAATTGGGTTGGGGGCAGTTTGGTGTCATCAGAGTATGCTCTGATAAGTTAACCGGAGAGGTATTAGCGTGCAAATCGATTGCTAAAGAGAGATTGTTTACATTGGATGATGTACGAAGTGTGAAGCTTGAGATTGAAATTATGACCAAGCTATCTGGGCACCCAAATGTTGTGGATCTCAAGGCAGTGTATGAGGAGGAAGACTATGTTCATTTGGTGATGGAACTTTGTGCTGGAGGGGAGCTATTTCACCTGCTAGAAAAGCATGGGCGATTCTCCGAAGCTGAGGCCAGGGTTCGCTTCAGGCATCTGATGCAAGTGGTTTTGTATTGTCATGAAAATGGGGTCGTTCATAGAGATTTGAAGCCTGAGAATATTCTCCTGGCCACAAAGGCCGCCTCTTCTCCAATTAAATTGGCAGATTTTGGTCTTGCAACCTACATCAAGCCTGGTATACACACAATTCTTGGTTTTCTTTACAGATTATTGGCTCTTGTTTTGTATTTATTAGTACTTCCTCGAGAAAGTTAAGTTCGGCAATACTTTAAGCATGTGGGTCCATTTAACAGGGCAGAGCTTGCGTGGGCTAGTTGGGAGTCCGTTTTATATAGCTCCAGAGGTACTTGCTGGGGGCTACAACCAGGCTGCTGACGTTTGGAGTGCAGGTGTTATCCTTTACATTCTTCTTAGTGCAATGCCACCATTTTGGGGAAAGACGAAGTCCCGTATATTCAATGCTGTTAGGGCAGCTGATCTGCGGTTCCCACCTGAACCCTGGAATCACATATCAGAATCTGCCAAGAATCTAATTGGTGCAATGCTTTGTACTGATCCTTCTCAAAGGCTTACTGCTCAACAGGTCTTAGGTAGGTTGGACGCTTAACAATTCACTGTGTGTCTACTGGTAGTGGCATTATGTACGTATTACTTTATTATGCACCCTAGTTTGGATTTTGGTTATATACTAGTGATGAAGGAGATGGTACCTTGATATTTTATAAGGTTTAGTTAGTTGTGTCATTATTTCTCATATGACGTGGACAGACCTAGACATATGATATGCATCATTAGCACATCCCAAGATAGTTGTCACACAATATAGATGATTTTGCATCCAGTTGCACTTCTTGCCATCCATTGTTGAAATATTTCATTTCTCTTAAGGCAGCACAATATGTTTTGGAGGATATCTTTTGAAGTATTGATGAATGCTAAATGACCTTTTGCTTAACATTATACATCTCAAGATATGGATGAGACCTGGCTGTTACTCTCTCTCTCTCTCTGCTAGAAATATAACCTACATTACTCTTCTTTTATAGAGCATCCCTGGATGAAGGACAATGGACCTAAAGAAGTAAATGGGTGGGAAAATAAAAATTGTGGAGAGAGGGGTGTAGCTGGTGGCTCGTTCTCTACCTCATTTATGTCCAGGAATCAGGACGTCAGCTTTGGCACTGGATCACCTATTGCATGTGAGGCTGAATCACCTACATTCACATGCAGATCATCTTTCTCTTCTTTCCTAGCGGAACCGTCAACACCTTGCCCTGCAGCTGGTGGGTTTTCCTTCTGTAGCAATGGCGATTCTAATGCGCTGGAATTCTCTTCCCCTGTTCCCTCAATGCCAAGTTTTGCATTCTTCAGCCCTGGTTCTGCAATTGAACAAGGGAGTTGTGCATTGGAGTTTTCAGCCAGCATGTCCAGAGTGGATCCATTCCAAGAAGGTACTAGAGTTTTGAATCTTTTTACTGCTGATAACATCTCATAACACTTCCATCTATAATTCTTTTTTTGCCATAATATGTAGAGGGAAGCCTGGGCAAGTTGCTCTTGTTATCAGATTCTACTCTTTGCTTGAGGCACGAGGCAAACGAAATGGAACACAAGGAACCTGAAGTTAGAAGGGTAGGAGGAATGATCGAGTCTAGAACCTTATGCACCCATGGCAAGAGGAATCATACAATTGGACTTGGTGACCGCGAGCAACTTGATCTCATGGTGACTGAATCAGTCATCCGTTGGTCATCATGCACTCATCTTCCTACGTCCCTTAGGTCTTCTCTCGTATGTTGAAAATATGGACTGGCTGACTGCATTAAACTAATTGCTTTGATGAGGTATTAAGATTGTGAAGGAAATGGCATACCCAAGAGAAGTCTTGTATTGGTGTGTGATATTGTGTTTGTGCCCTTGTTACTGAAATCTTGTGTTACTTCTCGAGTGAGTTTTGTTTCTAGGAGTGGTGGTTTGGATGGTGTCTTTTGATTCGAAGGGTTAGTACTTAGTATTAGGTTTTTCTTCTCACCAGTATGTTAGTGTAACAAGTTGTGGCTAATGGACTCTTTCCTTGTGTATAAAGTTGGTTCTTTGCCATATGAATTTTTCCAAGCTTCATATTTTAATACTTTGCAACTACATTTTTTTTCCCTGAATTATGCTGTTATCCTTATTTATTGTTTAATTTCCATTTCTTTTATTCCCTAAAGAATAATTCTATTTTAATTCATTTACACTGCATATCATCCACGTGTTATAATTTAATTTAGAAGATAAATTTTATTTTTTATGAGTTATTTTTTATGTTAACAAGTGTGCTAACAAACACATTTTTCTTGAGAAGCAACACTTTGAACAGCTTCACTTGAAATAATAAAGAAATATAGAGCCTGCAAATGGACCAGCTTTGTTGGCATGCCACAATGAGTGTAGAACGGCTAGTGGGGGGACACATTCATTTATTTCTCTCCAAAATCCCACTACCAATCTCGAATGATCAAAAACCCATAATTACATCTAAGACTTGTGAGACCGAGAAGTTTTGTTGGAAAAGATACGTAAAATAGTTTTTAAATTTTGTTTATCAAATTTTGAGTTTCACATTTGATTATTTTAAGATTTTATATTATTTTGTACATTATTTTAAGTTCATAACATCATGTCTGGACTACAATGGATTTTTTCGAATTTTCCAATGTCACCATTGTATGGGGGATTTTCACAACTTCACAAAGTCTACTGGGCCTCAGCCCAATATCCGTATCCGGCTTAAGGGCTACCAAGACTGTACAGGGGGCAAAGCATCTAACAGGGAAAAGAGTCGAGTAACCGATAGGACATGTCAACCTGACAACCCACGGCCGCATTCAGAACCTAGAAATTTGTACAGGGCATAGTGGTAAATGCGGGAAACCCTCGATTCATCGATATCAGAACATCTACGACTTACCAAGGATAAAAGTAAGGTTAGGAAATCACGTCGCATTAATGGCGACACTACTAAGTTTTATGCCACATTTATAGTATAATCACAGAGCCACGCTGCATTAAAAGATTTTGACAACAGAAACAGTAAGAGGGACACGAATACTGTAGAGACAAACACAATTTGCACCTCCTCCAACCTACGGTATAAATAGTAAGTTCTAGGTACGAGAAAACTCTTTGATCTACAAACTCTTTCATTTATTTATAAACTTCAAGGAATATTTACTAATTTTAATATCGGAGACTCTCCGATTCCAAAACCGTCCTCTCTTAATTGTCTTTTCTTCTATCTTTTATTTATAAGTTCTAGTTTGGCCTAAAGAGGTACGAAACAGACGTTAACAACCATATTCAGACATTCATGGCACGCAAATTATGATGCAATGGTGGGTAAACATAGTAAGACTTTACAGTATAACAAGATAAGGTTGTAATTCAATACCACAAGCCAGCCGCATATTTTTGTTACGTAAGCCAGTTCCATGACAAAAAAAGGAAAAAGAAAAGGAAAAAGAAAGACTTGTGCTGGGTTGTTCCACGTGGACTTCCTTATAACAAGTACTCCAGGATACCAATTCATCTTCTTTTACGTCATTGAATTCAGAACAGTACGACTCGCTCCAAATGGCGTGTAAAATATTAAACTCCTCAAACCCTCCAGTCGTTTGCAGATTTAGTTCAATAAAACCAAAGGCTGGATCAAAAACTATCACCTTGTCTTCCTCTTCCAACAGCCAACAAAGAGAAGTTGTTTCCACCACTGCAGCCACCAAAACCCAAGTCCTGAAAAGTAATGCCTATGGTGTTAAGTTCAAGACTCTTGGAGCATGCAAGCTTGGCATTTCAAGATATCCTGATTTTGAATACGATGCTGAAGGTGGAATAGGGACTGGGTCTGGTTCAAAGGTCCCAGATTGTGATCCGTTGAATAATGAAATTTCAGTTTCGTTTGACATCAAAACACTGTATATACCACCATTGACAGGTGCAACGACTAGGTTCTTGGGATTACCATTACCACCATTTCTGAAGATTGATATTGTCCCAGAAATCTTTCAAGGGAGCATTTACCCAGAATCTGGCAAGGTAAATTAAAATGAGTTATGCCAGTACTCTTACTATTTCAACATCTCTTTGTAGACAGAAATAGTTTTGAGATGCCTTCCTGTTCGATGGTATCGGCACCAAATAGCCTTTAAGATGAGAAAGTTAGGAGAAAAAGTAGGAATCCATGTTTTTGTAGAGCAATGAAAAAAGTGTCTGACCTGAGTGTGAAAAAGATTTCTAATTGCTCTAGCGTTATTATGAGTTAGCTTCTCTTGGATTTGATTCCTTGACCACCTGATTTAATATTTGCAGCTATTGTTCATGCAGGTTGATCTTGAATTCATGGCCAAATTCTGGTTTTCTGTTGGGAGTATTTATAGAGCTCCTCCACTACTGGTGAAGACAGTTTTGACATCTGAGGAGTCAAATGGAACCATAAGAAGTGGAAGAGGAAAGAGATTGGATAAAGAAGGGAATTGCAGATTAGTTGGGGTGGCAACCGTTCATCCCATTGACGATTTCCTAATGAACACCTTCCTTGGACTTCCTACTGAATGTCTTGCTAATCTTAATGCTGTAATCTCCCTTTCTAATTCTTCTTAAGATTTCAAAACCACAGCTTTTACCATTGCCAAAAGCATACTAAATAAGAGATGGGGCATTGATAATCTTTTTAGTTTTTCCATTATCGGAATGGGGATTTTTTTTTTTTTTTTTTTTGAACGGTTTAGCTTGACTATTTCAGTTGATCGAAAGGTGTTATGTTATATCAACTTTTATATCAGTAAATTTACAAAGGTTTTCCAGCTGTTTTGGAGTCGCCAGCTCGACTATAATCTCTGGCAACTTCTTGGCCTCGTACACTTTACTGAATGGTATGAATGAAAAAGATTTAGAAGGGAAGTAAATGTGGGTGAGGCAAAGGCAATACTCTCCAATGCCGCACCTAATACGCATACCAACTTGGCGTTTGTTCAGAACAAATGAAAACTCTAGCAATTTTAATATCACTCAAATGCCAGCCTTTGAGTCCCGACCAATGAAGCATATTGACCCTTTCTAGCCAATAATTCAAAGTGTGTCCCGAGTTCTGTGACCCTCCCGTCGGAACAAAGCGCGATTTGATGGGCATTCTGAACAGTGCTTAATCGGTGAGCAATCACCAATGTTGTCCTGTCCTTCATCAGATGGTTCAATGCATCCTGGACCAAGCGCTCACTGATTGCATCCAACGCACTGGTAGCCTGCATTGAAAGATATCATAAATATTATGCATTCTAACATCAGGATGGGGTGGGAACTGGGAAGTGTCATTTGTTATGGTGACCAAAACTTGGAGAAGAAATACAGATGCAGAGAGAAGCAATAAAAAATCATTACCTCATCAAGTATTAGAATGGGGGCATTCTTAAGCAGAGCTCTAGCAATAGCAATTCTCTGCAGATCAGAACAGGAAGAGTCAAACACCTCTCTCTCTCTCTCTCTCTCTCTCTCTCTACACCACAGAACTATACCTGCCTCTGGCCTCCACTCAGTAGTCCTCCACGCTCACCAACAAGTGTGTCATAACCCTTTTGAGTAAATAAACATTCAGAAACAACAAACTAGCGGGGTTAGAACATTTGAGTACTAAGAAGACAATTAACCTGCGGCAGTGAAATTATGAATTCATGAGCATTTGCTGCTTTGGCTGCCTTTATCACATCATCTTTGGATACATCTTCGTCTGGAAGCCCATATGCAATATTTTCTCCAACAGATACCGAAAAAAGAACCGGTTCCTGCATCATCTAACTTATAAACTTTGGATAGAGGCAACAATACAGTGCAAAATAATCACTATTCTTAGTGCTTCTCAGCTTCTGTGAAATTTGGTTGCAGGTTGGTTGCTTTGACGTTAAAAGCACAAACAAAACCAAACATCCAAAAATCCAACTCAATCAGTGCAAATCAAAAGGAAAGGGTCGAGACTAACCTTATCAAAATCAATATTCCTCAATCCTAAACCCAGCCTGTCCCAATTTTAACATTTTACCTCCAGCTTGTTAGTAAATAAAAACTGGCTCGCTTACATATCAGCTTATAGATAGTTATAATTAATCTGAATACTTGCAAACAGCATAGAACATGGTCTGCTATTAGATCCCATATTGGCAACCCAAAACCAATCCAAGGTAAGCTGGGTACCAACAACATGGTTTAGAGTCTTTAGACCTAGACCAAGATGTAACCCATAGTAACTATGGTCAAGCTGTATCTCAAATTTACTGAGAAATAGAAACATGTCTATGCCAAGAAGCAATGAGAATTGACTTCAAAAGTATGTCACATTTGTGTGTGATGCTTTTAGCAGATGTGTGGAGACCCAAGAAGAGACCTGATTCACTATTGAAACAACCCGTGCCCACTCACTCTTGTCAAATGTTCGAACATCTTCTCCAGCAACTGTTATACGACCTCTGGTTGGCTGCAAACGGTACACAATGCACATGATTCTCCACAATCCACAACAAGCAAATGTTTCCATTTAACAAATAGAGAGCTAAATGAAACAAAGTATATTAAAAAAACCTCATAGAAACGTGCCAATAGCTGTACTACTGTACTTTTGCCCGCACCACTTGGGCCCACAAGAGCTGTTATGGTTCCACGTTTTAGAGTTAAACGTAGACCATTCAGTATTTCCACATCGGGTCTCAAAGGATAAGAGAAGTGGACATCTGGAGATCAAAAGGAGGGCATTCATATTTCGACTGGAACAAACTGTATATATATATATATATATATATATATATATTTTTTTTTTTATAAGTAACAAACTGTATATAAATTTATTGTATGCAAATAACAAGATTTAATATACTGTCCCATAATATAGCCAGCTAACAAGGGATTTATGGAAAACACATTCTTGACAAAATGAGGGGAAAAAGTTGAAGATTTAAGTAGAGACCAGAGAATCACAAAGCAGTATGACATAGCACGTAAAAATTATATTCCCAAGGTCAATTTTCTCTAAACACTACTGGTCAGGATCTTTTGTTTTTAAGGACTAACGATCAGGATCTTATAGTTAGAACTCTATAACAAGTGGAAACTAGGCATATCATTTCATAGAATAGACTAGCAGTTCTTAAAAGGATAATATGTGGATATTGGGGGGTATAAAACGCCATGAGGTTCATATCTCCCGGGGTGCAAACAATCTCTAGGGGTCATCAAACAGAGAGATTTTTCCCTTGAATTACCCCAGGTGCACTTACGGAAAACTTCTTGCTGAGGGCCTGTGCACCCCCGGGATTAGTCGGGACGTTGTTCTCGGACACTCGGTGCCAATAAAAAAACTCAATGATGCAATTGCAATTAAAAAGTAGAAGATAAGGCAAATCAGGTAGTCAATGCACCTCAACAAAATGAATAAAACTGCATGATCCATACCTTCGAGACCAACATCACCAGACCAAGCTAAGCTAGACACTTTGCTAGATGATTTCAGGGCTGACATATAATGCATATTCTTAGAGAGGATGTTCTCATCATAACCGTTTATGAGGAATAATTTATAACTGTCATCATGCACTTCTTTATGCTGCATTTCTCTTTCTAAACCATATGCAAGGGCCTCATCAATTTCAACCTCAGACAAAACAGAGTTAATTCTCTCAACAGCAGCGAAAGTTCCACGAAGATCACTAAGTGTGTTCACCAGCCCTTGAACCTGAAAGACACATCTATAAGACAGGACCAAGGGGAGGAAATATCATGAGTATGCAAGAAGCACCAAAGAACTCACTGCAAATGTTAATGTGAATGTGTATCCAATAAAAGAAGCCACGGTTCCGACAGAAAGTTCACCCTGTAAGCAGAAAATGTGAATGATTAAAAAGGAAAAAAACCTTGGCTTTAGTACTGGTAGAATCAGGAATTGATATAAAAATGAAAATGATGCAAGATCGAATATGGATTAAGAGTATGTGGTAAAGCTTTAACCAGAATTGCTGAAAAGCAAAATGGTTTGTAGTTAGTGAATCAGTATGGTTCAATTTTTTTTGAAAAATTGAAAAGAAGGCATCCATTAGCATAGAATAATTGAAAAGGAAATTTCTATTTTCATATGTGATACTACCTAATTTAATGTATACAGAGTAAGCAAACATCAAAGATTCAAAATGGCTAGGAACACAGAAACTACCAAGAAGGGAAGTCACAAAACAAGAGGACCATGAGAGCTCCTCAAATACAAAATCCATAATTCTCAGCCTAGAAAGTGAGAAACATAAAACAAGGTAGACATATTTCTGGAGATTGAAATACATCTCTCTTTAATTGGAGTTCCTTTTGGAAAAGCATTCAAGGCAGAAAACTACTTCCAACAAAAAACTATGAGATACCAAGTTTTGACAAAATATAGTTACTATATTCAAAAGGCGATATTGTAAATAACACAAGGGAAAATTTTAGTAGCCATTTAAAGTGCTAAGACAAAAGTTGTCGTGAGTTAGGAGTGCTTACCGCTTTCACTTTGCTTCCTCCAAGAATATATAAGGCCATTAGAGAAATGTAAACGGCAATTCTTGTCACAGATTCATTTATGGATTTAAAAGCCCCAAGCTTTATGCCACTAGCCTGATAAGAAAGAACCTGCCAAGGTCCATAAAATTAATGCTAAGCACAATGAAGAGGCTTTCATGTCTCTGTGACAACAGCTACTAGTGTTTAAATGATCCTACCTGGCTACCAAACATTGACATTTGATGCTTTTCACCACCAAAGGATCTGACCTGTAGCAAATTTCATCACAATTCATCCGCAGGTGCAAGAGAAAGAAATTTGGCAGAAAATTTTAAGAACTTACAGTACGAATGGCAGAAAATGTTTCTGTCACGCAATCAGATATGGATGCCTGGGCCAACCCATGAGCTTTAAAAACAGGCACAGTTGATCTCTTGTACACAGCTTGATAATACCAAAAATAGTCAGCTAAAGGAAAGGAAACACAAAACAAGCAATGATAACCATTTCCAAATTAGAACATAATGAGAAGAAGGTAAGCACATCCACAAGGGGAGGGAGAAGGGAAAAGAGGGAAGCATGAGCAGCCATTAACAATTTTTTTTTTTTTTTTGGGGGGGGGTGGGGCGCCAGTAAAATATGAATAAAAGACAAGCTTATGAAATTTCCAATGGCAATATGTCATTATGATAGCAAAAAAGAGCACCAAAATGATGTAGAAAGAATTCTTAAGCCAAGCCGGTAGTTACTGAACGAGTTTATGCAAATCATTCTAATACTGAAGGACTTCTTCTAAAGAGATTTTTTTTCCCTGGCATCTGCAGGGGGGAGGCTGTCATGCTTATCGGTAAGTAGGACAAACATAGCTTCTAACATAAAACATAGTACAAGCCAAAAACATAAAAGAAAATATTTACCAACTAAAACAGACACAGCAAGTATTAGCAGGCCCAGAATAGGTGCAAGTTGAGGGGACAAGGCAAATAGTATCAATAATGTCCCAGTGACCTGCAAAAGTAATGAAAATAAAGAGATATGTTACTGAAGATGGGTAATAAATGGAAAACTGAAACACAATAGCAAATTGTATATTATAGAAGGGTAATCAGCCCCATCATTGCAGTCTAACAACAATAAAATTTTAGTAGCATTAAATAAAAAAATATGGAAATCTATGTTACTTTTTAATCAAAAGTAATTATGCACTGGCTCAAATGTAGACAACACAAAGCTCACTTGTGCATGGTGTAGAGTTGCTTGCCTCAGAAAGTGCCCTGAATCCACGGTCCCTTGAAACATTCTCACTCACAACATCTTTAAGAGAACCCAAATCAGATGTTAGCAAACCAGTAAGTTCACCAACCTATAAGGAGCAAAACCAAGTTAATCCAGTAAAATAGAAACTGCATATTGGCCGAAACAATTGGCAGGAATTTTTTAAAAAGAAATTGAGAGAAAGATGTTGATGTGGGTAATTACTTTCATAGAGAAAAGAAGAAAAAGGAAAGGAAAAGAAACAATTTGACCAGATAATAAAACAGATTTTCTGTATGCCTAACAATGAAAACAAAAATCAAATGATAAGAGGACGTGGGTTGTACCATTTCTTTATTTTTTATAAGTAAAAATTTATTTATTTTTTTGATAAGTAGGATAAGTAAAATTTTATTAATACCAATAGGCGTAGCCGAGTACACTAGATGCATACAAGAGAAAACACCTAGTTGGGGTGCAGAAATAGAAACAAGGAAAATGATCCTAACAAAACCCTAGCCCAAACCCAAAGATGCGCCTGTCCCAAACCACCACCAGTGCACCAATGCCTATCCCACCAAACCAGTTTCTGCCTATACACCAAGCTGTTGTAAATTCCCCAACACACTCCTCAATTCTTGTAAACTCCGAATGAACCTACTAAAAATATACAATTGGTTCTGACTTCCCTCTAGTCCTCCCTCAACTAGAAGTACCTACCTTAGCATCATAGTTGATTTCCCAAGTAAGATGCTTTAACTCTCTCCCGCCTCTATTGCAGTGAGTAGTGCTGTGAACTGGTCCTCAAATCCTTTGCAGGTAATCCCCACACATTGTTGTATCTCATTTACCTTGTCCAAAACCCAATCCGATGATGAATTGGCTATATTGTTAATTGATGGGAGAGATATCAGGGGAACAACATCTTCTGCAGATTCTGCTCCAAACTGTAAGCCAGATCCTAAATATTCCTCTTTGCAAGGCACCGATGACAGCCCCATCCCTTCCTCCACACCAGCATATTCTCGCATCTCCTCCACAAAGCCATTGATGCTGTCACCACCTTGGCTATGTGTCGACCCGCAAGGTGCCCGAGAAGGTACGGAGGAACTAGTTCCCTCTGACATGGGTGGAGGAACCATGGTCGCCATTTGAAGGTTGGGGTTAGCAAAAACTCCCCCCAAAACTCGACAATACCTCAGGTCCATTGTGGATGCCATCGATTCAACGAAGAGAGCATTGACTGCTCTGCACCACTCGTCGGCGAACTTTTCCTAGTCACCCTTGGTGAGAGGCAGTACCATTTATCCTTTCCACTACTGATTGTTCTTTTTGTTTTCCTTTGCCATGACAATTGGCTTATTTCGTAATAAGATTCTTAATTTTAAGAATCATAATACACCAATCTGTTCCCACAATCTCATATGTCTGCCACCAAATTAAAATCTTCCAAATTTTCTATATTTGCTTCCACCCAACAAGAATTGATCTGAGACAAACAATATATTGAGTGCCAGCTTACCTACCAAACATTAGAAATCTGCATTGGATCATTACAAAGTAAGAAATAAACAGTGCAAGGGTACAAGACAGAATGCCCCAATATGCTATAATTGACCTTATCAATAATATATCATTCCAATAATGAGGTACAAGAAACAGACTTCAGTTTTATACAGTTTTCAAGTTTAAAAAGCAGTTGGACCTAGGATACACAACTTGCCACACAAGGTAGTGAGCTGGATTCTAATTCGCAAACTTCCCCCTTTGAGGTGAAATTTGGTCAAGCTCACGAATCAAGTTGAACAAATACAACAAAAAACTTCATGACAGATTATTCCACATGCATTACATGAATCATAAATTGGCATATGAAAGCGCTTGAAAAGATGTGTCTGTATGTGTGTGCATGTGTTTCAATACATTTGCATGCATTTACACAAGGATTTTATAAACATACCTTGTATCGGTCAAAAAACTCCGCCTGCATAGATAAAGGAGCAACAAAACATTAGAACAAGTTTTTTTTTTTATAAGTGAAGAACACTAAGTATTATCCTTCATACAGAAATTTTGAAACAAAATAAAATACAAATATGTTTTGTATTCCAAACTACCAAAACCGTCGGTTTGCACCTTTGGTTTAAATTTGACCATTTACATTGATGAAAAATAGGATAGGTGATACAATCTTGATAGTTAGCTAATTGTCGATGGTAAAAATTGCCAAAATGTGATAGTTTGAGGTGTGGTAATCTATGGCGCAAAATAGGGGAAAAAAGTGGTAGTTAAGGGTTGCAAAATATACTTTCCCCAAAAAAGAAATTTTACAATTAAGCAAATCAGAGATTATTAGACAATGACCGTGATATAAATCAAAATGTTTGAATAATATCATGATGGCATGGCACCCCTTCATGCATATCAGCAACACATGAAATGTTTTATGTTTCTGGCAACACCACCACAAATTACCCAAATCTTAACAGTATCACCAGGCGACAATTTAGATGCATGCCCAAAAAGCAAGAACTCTTGAAATTGAAAACTACCAAACAAAACTTCATAAAGGATGACACTCTCTGACATAAGAAAACTAACGATACCAGCAGAGAAATTTTCCAACTTTCAGGTGGGCTTCAATTTAATCTTCCCATAAACTTGGAAAATTCAATTTTAACATCTTAAGTCATGCATCATTTGAAATATTATAACAAAACTTAAAAATTTAATATTATCAAAGCCTTCCAATGTTTTGTTTTAAAAAAATATAACATTCCATTTTCCCAAGGGAAAATATAGGACTCTGAAACACTAGGGATTCAAGGAAAGAAAAAAACGAAATTATAAAATTTTGTTTTACCTTCTGAATCAACATCCTTCTGAAAATCTGAGCTCTTATCGTCGACATAACTTTCTCCCATACAGTGTTCAGGTTTGTAACAAAAATAACCGTTAAAATTGGTTCCAGCGCATACGAAAGTCCGACCTTACTGAGCAGCTTCCACAATGGCTCAGGTCTAGCACCAATAAGTACTTCAAAGAATCTACCTAGGAAAATCATTAACATAGATACTAAGCAACGATACAAAACTTAAGTGTCAACTCTCTTATATTCATAATTTCCTTACGAGATTATACGCCATAAAGTTGATCACACAGAAAATACAATTAAAACGGTAGTCATAAATATCAGAACCAGTGCCCTGATAACAGTTGATTGCAAAGCAACATTTGGTTGCCAAAAAATAGAAAATTTGGAATATCTATGAACCAAAATCGTTCACTTACAAAAAATTGTTCTGAAACTCGATTTCCATTTTTACAAAAGTTTCTGTTACCAACCAAACACAACATAAACCTCTCAAAACTCACTTCGCGCTTCAAAATTGCCAAACTCTCCCACTATCAAAGGCCCAAGCATTAGATTTCAGCATTTCTTATTAGTTTTGTTTTCATTCAGTGGGTCCTAAGAAAATGCAGATAATGAGAGAGAGAGAGTCATAATCCTGAGTAGTCACATTTCTTTTGTTTGGCTTCTCCTATTTTCCTTTCCTCCAAACGGGTATGGAAATAAGAGTGAAAGTGAAAAATCATGGTTGCCGTACCAGTAAATATGGGCATAGAGAGAGTACAGGTGGTGCAACCAAGAAGAGTCAAAGCCGAAATAGCGAGCCTCAGCTTGTGTGCACCCAAGAGACTCCAGAGTAGCCCCCAGCTTATGGCCCTCGCCGGCCGAACCTTCTCGGGACGTGAATCCTGCGGGTCGACCCTCGGGCCGGACTCGGTTACGTTGGGGTCCGAAGCGGGTCCGGACACGTAAGCGAAAGAGACTGAGCCCCTGGTCTTAGCTGGTGCGGTTATTGACCCGAGTGGCAATGGCGGGAAGGGGTGTGATTGGAAGGGAAGGGGGAGAAAGGAGAGGGAGAGTCTAGATTTGTGCGTACGGACGCGAGTGGGATAGTGAATGGGAGAGAAGGAGAGAGTTGCAGAGGCCATGGATGTGCGAGAGAAAAGAGAGAGTGAGAGAGAGATGGGTAGATAACGGTGAGGTGGCGCGCTTAGCTTTTTTTACTCGTCAGATATTTAGGGATTGGTGATGTCAACCTCACGCGCTAAAATGCGAAAGGGACACGTACTCTCGATTGAGTAAATCAAAGTTATTCTCTCAACTTTAGAATTTAAGAAATGATAGTATAGTATATTTTTTTAAAAAAGGTATAAATAAATTTAGAATTTATATAAAAAATTAATTTTTTAATAATAAATCTTATTTTTTTAAATAAATGCATAAAATTTTAAAATATAGAGATAGTGATTTATAAAATTTATTAAATATAGTACCAAATAATTGATAATAAATCTTATGATATCTATTTTATATATTTATTATTTTCTTTAAATTCTTAAAGAAAATATTCATTTTATTATCTTCGCATCAATTAATATGTCATACTTTAGTTATTTTTTAAAATACTTAGCATTCACAATGGCTTATATAAAATATATTTTTCTGTAAAATATAAAGAAAGTTGATCAAAAGACTTTCCGATAAATTTTATATTTTAATCTTTATTTTATAATTTACTATAATAATTTTCTAGATATAGAAAATATTGTTAATAATTCTAAAATATTTTTAGTTATTTTATCTCTCCTTTAAACGTTTTTTCTCCGATTCTTTTGGTTGTTAATATTTCATTTTGAAAAAATGATATCCATAAGAGACTTGGTGCAGGGATCGCACAGGAACATCTACATGAAAAATGAAACGATGCGTTTCGCA